>NC_139218.1:229748539-229898539 GCF_055691185.1 Crinia signifera | reverse complement strand
AAGAAAAAACATAAATAACCAAAGGTCCTGTGCTTGGCAGCATAAAGGCAATAATTCAGTAGCGCTCAACATGTGCAGATAGACTTTACCAGATAACTGGAAATACTATACTGCAAGAATCATTGCACCTCTGAAAATATGCCCCATGCGCCTTCTGACACAGAGCACCCTGGCTATATTACATAAAAAAGATGAACAAAAAAATAATAAATAATTAAATAACCAGAGATATATAATAACCAAAAAAATAATAATAATAAAGATGAACAAAAAAAATGTATTATTATATATCTCTGGTTATTTAATTATTTATTATTTTTTTGTTCATCTTTTTTATGTAATATAGCCAGGGTGCTCTGTGTCAGAAGGCGCATGGGGCATATTTTCAGAGGTGCAATGATTCTTGCAGTATAGTATTTCCAGTTATCTGGTAAAGTCTATCTGCACATGTTGAGCGCTACTGAATTATTGCCTTTATGCTGCCAAGCACAGGACCTTTGGTTATTTATGTTTTTTCTTATGTTTTGTTTTTTATGTTACAGTTTCCGGGCATCAGACTGAGCGGGCGTCTATGCGGGTCAAGCTGAAGGAGGAAATGCGATTCGCTTCCTGCTCTTTGAAACGCAAGCGGAAGGTTGCCTAGCAGCCCCTGTGATGCGTCCAGAGCGGAAGTGACGGTGACCACTTCCGGCGAGCGGCTCCGTGGACGCGGCGGCGTCTGAAAACCCCGGGAACTGGTGAGTATAAATATGTTTTGTATGCTATCTGTGGGTGCTGTAGGATTGGGCTGAGGACGGGGTTTGTCCCCCGAAACGTCCCCAATACACTTTATCTCTTTGAAATCATTTACCACCGTCTCCTGAGTGCCGTTATTTTTCCTGCTTGGAAAATTGGATTGATATATATATATATATATATATATATATATATATATATATATATATATATATATTACAGTCAATGATACCGGCACTCCTCCGTGGCTTTTTTAATATACTTGCTCAGGTGCCATTCTTCTGGTCTGGTCCTGTGCAGGTCATCCCCCAATACAAGTGTACATAAGGAGGCACTCTGAGTCGGTTTGAAAACGTGAACAAAATTCTTAAGGTGTGTATTCGGTGGGCCCACCGAATAAACACCTTAAGAATTTTGTTCACGTTTTCAAACCGACTCAGAGTGCCTCCTTATGTACACTTGTATATTATATAATATAAAAAATTATCCAGGCATATAAAAAACGGGGTTAAAAAAAAATGAACCTGCATATTTCTATGAACTTGTCTTCGGGTAACTGGGATGAACTTAATTTTGTACCATGTTGTCGTTTGTTAATGAAACTAGCTTTCAAAAAAGATAATGAAAGCTAGAAAGTACAGATTATTACCTGTTAATAGGCTTTCCTCTACTCCACCATGGCAGCATACTTCTGGGTTTCCGCCCCCTTGGGTAGATATCTGAAAGGAACAAAAAAGACACTGCCCCCTATATAAGGGACCGCCCCCCTAGGCTCTGTGTCTTTCATTTTACAAGCTTAACTCATACAATTATTCGTATTAAATAACACACTCAACCCTTTAATTCAGGGCTGGGAAAACGGCTGCCATGGTGGAGTAGAGGAAAGCCTATTAACAGGTAATAATCTGTACTTTCCTCTACCTCCCCATGGCAGCATACTTCTGGGTCTACCCTAGCAGTTTTCTTCACTGGGAGGGCATAATACCATAATGCAAAACAGAAAAGGATACTGGTTTCTTTCACCATATCTAAAAGTGCGGCTTCAAGTCTTTCTTCTGACTATTACCTCTCTTCTCTTCCACTCCTTTTTTTTTTTTTTTTTTTTATTACTGCACTAAGAATTCTTCTTCCTAGTTTTGTGTCTTCAGTAGCCGCCACGTCCACCCTATAGTGCTTGGTGAACGTGTGTGACGAGGACCAGCATGCTGCCTTACACACTTCTTCCAGTGACGCCGCCCCTTTTTCTGCCCATGATGCTGCTAGTGCTCTCGTAGAATGGGCTTTTAGTCCTACTGGGGGATCTAACTTCCTAATCTTGTAGGCTTCACATATGCATGCCCTAATCCATCTGGATATCGTCATCTTTGTCGCTCCTAGGCCCTTTTTTATTCCTTCTGTAAGTACAAACAATCTCTTTGACTTCCTCCAGGCTTCTGATCTTTTCAGATATATTTTTAATGCCCTACTTACGTCCAAATTATGCGGTCTTGCCTCTTTGGAGTTTGCTGGGTTCTTACAGAAGGACGGTAATATTATTTCCTGATTCATATGAAACTTTGAAACGACCTTCGGTAAAAAATGCGGGTTCGTCCTTAATACTGCTTTATCTTCGAAAAAGTTGAGGAACGGCTCCTCCACCCATAGCGCCTGCAACTCCGAGACTCTCCTAGCCGAGGTGATTGCGACAAGGAAGACCACCTTGATGGTGAGCATCTTCAAGGACACTTCTTCTAAAGGCTCAAAGGGTGCCTCCGTCAGTACGTTCAGGACCATGTTAAGGTCCCAGGGTGCCAGCGGGTTATGGAACACTGGTCGGATCCTTTTTATTGCCTGCACGAATCTTTGGATATATCTGTTGTCTGCAATTTTTAAATCTAGAATAGCACTTAGTGCCGATATCTGTACTCTCAGAGAGCTCGCTGATAGGTTTTTTTCCAATCCGGTTTGTAGGAACTCAAGAATTGTATTTATTCTCCTTTCATCTTTGCCCCCTGATTTGCAGAAGTATATATACTTCCTCCATGTCCTGTAATACACACTGGATGTTGAATATTTTCTTGCTTTTAAAAGTGTATTTACCACTTTTTCCGAAAATCCTTTCCTTCTCAATGTCCTGGTTTCAACAACCAGGCCGTTAGCCTCCAATTTTCTGGCTGTCTTTGATAATACCGGCCCTGCTGTATTAGGTCTTTGTAATCTGGCAGTATCCATGGTTCTTCTATCGCCATTTGAGTTAGTTTTGCAAACCACGATCTCCTCGGCCAATATGGTAGAATCGCGATCACCCTGGATTTTTCTCTGCTTATCTTGTTGATTAGTCTGTGAATAACCGGAAATGGTGGGAAGACATATGCTAGTTTCACTTCCCACCTTTCTGTCAGGGCATCTACCTTCCATGATCCTGGTTCCCAGTGTCTGGAAATGTAACAAGGCACCTTCGCATTCTTTTCTGTCGCCATAAGATCTACTTGTGGTAGGCCCCATTTCCTCACAATTGCATCGAACACCTTTGGTGACAGCTCCCATTCTCCTGGGGCTATCCTGCTTCTGCTTAAGGTATCGGCTAACCGGTTCTCCTTCCCTGCAATGAATACAGCCTTGAGGTTCACCACATGACTTTCTGCCCATTGCAGTACCTTTGCTGCCTCGGTCATCAGGGCTTTGCTCCTCGTTCCCCCCTGTCTGTTCAAGTATGTCACAACAGACTGATTGTCCGATCTTATCACAACCTCCTTGTTGATCAGTAACCTCTGAAATTTTTTGCATGCCATCAGTACCGCCATCATCTCTCTTATATTGGAATGGTTCTGGCTTGCTTCCATATTCCATTCTCCCTGTGCCATATGTTGTTCGCACACGGCCCCCCAGCCTTGCTTGCTGGCATCCGTGGTTACTATGATCTGTGTCTGAGTTGCGAACGACTTCCCTAGATTTAATCTCTCCATGTTGTTCCACCATCTGAGGTCTGTCCTTGCCCCCTTTGATAGTAAGATTTTTTGCCTCTTGTCTTTTTCGTCTCCATTCCATTGTTCTAGGAAGCATCCTTGTAATGCCCGCATGTGGAACCTTGCCCATGGTATAGCCTCTATTGCTGCCGACATAAGGCCTAGCACCCGCATACACTCCTCTGTATGACTTATGTTTTCTTTTAACATTTTCCTTACTTCCTTGATCAGTTTCTGACGTCTGTCTTCTGTCAGCTTCACACGCATGGATTGCGTATCTAAAACCATTCCTAAGTATGTTACCTTTTGTGAGGGTTCGAGGTGGCTTTTTTGATAATTTATCAACCAGCCATGCTTTTTGAGATACTCTAGCACCAATTTTGTGTGCTGAGCTGACAGAACCTCTGATCTTGCCATAATGAGGAGATCGTCGAGGTATGGCCATATCGACACCCCCTGAATTCTTAGGTTGGCTACCAGCACCACTAATACCTTTGTGAAGGTTCTGGGTGACGTTGATAGGCCGAATGGCAGAGACGTGAACTGATAAGTTCTTCCTTTTAATCTGAATCTCAGGTATTTTTGGTGTCCCAAAAATATCGGAATATGCAGGTAAGCATCCTTTAGGTCTATCGTTGTTAGATAGGCTCCTTTTTCTATGTCTGGAAGAATGCTCCTGATCGATTCCATTTTGAATTTTCTTGTGTGGACAAAAGTGTTCAACCTTCTCAGGTCCAGTATTGTCCTGAAGCCCCTTGACGACTTCTTCACCACAAAAAACCTTGAGTGCCATCCCTGGTTTTCTTGATGTTTTGGTACTATTTTTACCACACCTTGGTCTATCATGACCTGTAGACTGCTTAGTAACGCTGATCTTTCTTCCCAGTTTCTTGGGACAGGTGATTCTTCCATCCAGTCTCCCGGCAGTTTGATAAACTCTATTTTGTAGCCTGAAGAAACGACTTCTAATACCCACCTGTCCTGGGTTGATTGGCACCAGACTTGTTCGTAATGTATCAGTCTGCCGCCAACCCTTTCTCTGGCGTCATTGTGTCTGACGAAAGGCAAAGCGGCCTTCTCTGCCCCTTTGACCACGAAAAGTACTTCTATTCCCAAACCATGGTCTCCTGAAACTACGACCTGGTCTATACGTCTTGGCTTCTTTATAATCTGTTGTAGAGTACCGGAAGTTTTTGTTAAACTGCCCTCTTCTTACCGCCTTATCTTGGGGTAGCCATACGGACTTACCGCCGGATATTTTTGTAATTATTTCGTCCAATTGCTGCCCGAATAGGTATTTGCCTTGGAAGGGAATAGATAATAGTTTATTTTTTGATTGATTATCCGCCGCCCATGGCTTCAGCCAGAGCGCTCTCCTTGTCACTATGTTATTTGCACTGGACCTTGCCGCCAGCCGTACCCCATCTAGGGAGGCATCGCACAGGAACTCTACCGCCATCTGAATGTTCTGCACCATTTTCATCAGTTCCGTCCTTTTAATTCCATCTAGCATATCCGACTCAAGGTCCTGGACCCATGACCTTAGGACCCTAGACGTAATGGCCATGGCTGATGATGCTTTGATTGCTGCACCAGACGTCACGTGCTGCTTCCTCAGGTTCATTTCTATTTTGCGTTCCATAGAATCCTTAAATACATTAGCGTCCTCTAACGGCAGTGTTGTCTTCCTTGATATGCGGGCAATTGCTGCATCCACTTTTGGTGGCTCCTCCCATGTCTTAACCTCCTCAGGGTTAAACGGGTACATTTTCTGTACTCTTATAGGTACAGGAACTTTCTTATCGGGATGAAGCCATTCTTCCTCCACTATCTCTTTCAGAGTTAATGATAAAGGAAACTGCTTCCCCTTTTTCTTTTTATCTTTGAACAGTAAATCTTGAAGTTTTCCTTCTTCCTGCGTATCCTCAATATTGAGGGATTTATTAATGAGACACAACAGACTTTCTAACAGATCTGGGTTGAAGTCAATTTCTTCCTTCTCTTGAAACACTTCCGCCTCTGGCTGCCGGCCCTTCCTCTGGGTCATCCGAATCAGAAAGCACTATTCTTCTTCTTTTTGTAGAAGCCTTAGTACTTTCCTTTTTTGCCATAAACGTATCAGCTAATGCTGTTTTTAACAGTGAGACCAGCTCCGTCATTTGGGGTAATCCCATCTGTTGTGTCCCCTCACATTTGCTACATGTAGAACCTGAACATTTCTCTGGTAGAATCCTTTTGCACAGTACACACTTTGCTGTATGTAATTTTTTAAACTTGGCTTTCCCTTCTGCTTCCTCTTTACTGGGTCCTGCCCTGTACAAGTAAACGCCAAGTCACTAACTATATGCCCAACAATAAAGACAAACCAATTCTCCAATAATGCCTGGCTTACCCTGCATCCGCAGGCTGCTTCCTGTCCTCCTCCATAATAAACTGTCACAGTACGCTGTGCTCTAATAGAGAAATTAATACACCTTCAGTTTAGTAATAATTCCGTCATAACAGCCATTGCCCTAGCAGCGCTGCTGCTTCCACAGGGCCTTACCTCGTCTGCTGGTGTTGGAGTACGTCTGCAGCGACCTCCTGGGCTTGCAGACTGGTTTTTAAACTCCATGCCCGGCGTGCGTGTTTCCCTGTGACGTCAGACGCCACCTCCGTTTCCGGGCGCCGCCTGATGACGCGCCCCGTATACACGCCGCGCTTACCGGCTTCAGCCTGCGGCTTCAGACGCCGAACACCTCGCCGGGCACCTTCTCCTCTGGACGCACTGGGCGGCAGAGTGCAACAGCAGATGGACGTCCCAGACCACACTCGGTGGCGGGGGTCCCATATACGATATGCTAAGTTCACAGCTGCACTGGGCAGAGGAACCAGCTCTCCTGATCCCTGCAGGGTAAGCCATCCATCTACCCTGAAAGGAAAAAAAAAGACACAGAGCCTAGGGGGGCGGTCCCTTATATAGGGGGCAGTGTCTTTTTTGTTCCTTTCAGATATCTACCCAAGGGGGCGGAAACCCAGAAGTATGCTGCCATGGGGAGGTAGAGGAAATGCCATTTTCATGTTTCTTTACAGCAGAGCTACTTACAAAAGTAAGGCTTTTACCCACTGTTTTTTAGATTACAATATAGATCAAAATGGACATATCAATTTGCCTCCACTGCAATCTTCTTCAAGAGATTATTACTATAGTAATACAGTATTCTAAAAAAAAACATGTCTGGATGAAAAGAGTGTACAAGACACATGAACTTTTTTTATATGCTCATTAACCATTGTTTTTGGTTAATTTAATATTGTTGCCCTATTGTACATGGGTAATGACAATAAAGTTAAATCTAATCAAATCATTGCACTGAAGTACATTTTGATTGTTTAACACATGCTGTTTGATGACATTTTTTATATTCCCAGGTAATGGTTTTTATTGCAGCACATCTAGAAGAGTGTATTATTCATTTTATAATGAACAGCTACAATTGCAAAAACTAGTATATCTGATCCCTGTGGAGGATGCACCACACTAGCAAATCAGGACAATCAAGATCTCCCCCATCACACACACACACACACACACACACAAACATATTATCATGCCTGTGGGAAGGAGGGAGAGGGGGCCAATTTGTAACACACACGCGTTCTCCATAGACCTTCTTTGCAGCCTCCCTCTCCTCTCAAAGACAAAGCTCACATCTCCCTTCATCTCCTTACTGATTAACAGCCTGGTCCAGTATGCAGTGAGTAAGGAGCCAGCAGAGCGCTGCCATGGAGCAGATAAGGCACCTTGGAGGAAAGGGAGGTTGCGACTGGCCGAGGTGCTTGTGAAGAAGGTGTGTGTGTTACTGATTATGCCCTCCGGATACACCCTCTTGCACACAGGCATGCTTTGTAGACCATAGATGCAAGAAGATGCAACCAAACATATTTTTTCTTTGCGTTGGCCAACACACCATTCACACTTTGGACCTTATTCAGATCTGATCACAGGACAAATTTGTTCTCAAAACCATGTGCACTGCAGGTGGGGCAGATGTAACATGTATAGTGAGAGAGTTACATTTGTGTGAGTTATTTTGTTTCTGCGCAGGATAAATACTTGCTGCTTTATTTTTACACTGCAATTTAGATTTCAGTTTCAACACACCCTACCCAACTCTCTCTATACAAGTTACATCTGCCCCACCTGCAGTGCACATGATTTTGCCCATTTTGAGAATAAATTTGTACTGCGATCAGATCTGAATAAGGCCCTTTGTGCATGAAGGTCACATTCTACAAGTTGTATTTTAGAGGTGTGTCAATGGAACCAATGTGCTTTGAAACTCTGATTCTTAAAAAGCACCCATGTATTTGAAAATTAAGGCCAAACAGTTTATCCTGTAAAGTAGATTATAAGAAAAAAACAAAAGCCACATCTACCATATAGAGGTACTGGAGGCTGTATCTTTTATGCATAACCTTGCATGATCTTATAATCCTGGCCAGTGAAAGACTTTGCGGCTCCCTAGGTAAAATCTCAGTCTAGTGCCCCCCAACCACACATAGCCACTGATACCCACTTTCCAGCCCCTGAAGTGAAATTATGAAGGTGGCCTCTTATACGTTCCACAGCCATTACCTGTATTGGAAAAAAAACAAGGATGTTTTCCTTAATTTTGTGATAGGCAGACTCAATAGAACCCTCACAGCTACCGGTGGTCTATAGCTGCCTAATGGTAAAGCCGGCCTTATTTATAATGTATTCTACAGTAAATAGAGCAAGATTTGCATAATATTGATTAGAATAGAACATTTTTACATACTGTATATAGATTTTTGACAGAAAAACAGTTACGAAGAGACTACATAAGGAACATTAGTCTTTCCAGTATTTTCTTGTACAGAAAAATGTACAGTCATTTTTCTATAAAAAGTTGGAATAAACAATTTTACTTGTCATCTGCAAATTCAGAAACTCCTCCACATACCTTTCTTATATCATTTACACCTGCACATGTATCTGTTCCACATTATTTAACTTATTATGTAGCTTTTTAGTGAAATTCACTGGAAAACTCCTACCAGTCTTACCTTAACAGTCTACCCTTTTACCTACTCAGGGGGTGCGCACAGAACAAATCATACTTGCCGACTTTGAAATTTGCCTCTTTGGGAGAAGCCTGGAGAGGACAGATGGATCTCCTGGTCGGGGGGGCGGGTACAAGCCTGATGACTCAAAGCCCCGCCCCCAACCCATGTAAACACTGCAATTCGTGGGTCCACGAGTAGGGGGCAGGGCTAAAATTATGCAAAATGACGCAATTTGCGGCATTTTAGTCCCACCCCCTCCCATGGATCCGCGAATTTCGCCATTTATTTCCAGCGGCTCCAGGGGGAGCGGGGCTCTGGGGGGCATGCGGGAGACTTGCCCACCTTTCCGGGGGTTCGGGAGGGGGTCCCGATTTTCGGGAGCCTCCCGGCCATTCCGGGGAGGGTAGGCAAGCATGGAACAAATGCTACATTCAATTGGTGCCAGTTTGGAAATGGTTTGCCGGTATAAATCACAGTTCACTGTGAGATCGGCTTGCCAGGACTCAACCCACACCTAACTCTATTAACCCCATAGATGATATATATTGTTAAATTGAAAAACAACCTGTACAGCATTTGTTGTTACTTCAATAATGTGTTGATATTACTTTTTTTACAGTGGCCTCTAGTGACAGTGAAAGTGATTCTGAGTTAAGCTCATCAAGTATGGATGACAAAGCTTCCAAATTAGACTACAAAGATGACAAATGGCAAAAAAATAGGATAGACGCTGGTAAGTTCTGGTCAGAGTGAGTGTGATTGTGATTAAGATATTCAAGTGTCAAGCTATCAAAATTATCATAATGGCTGCATTAGCATGGGAACGCCCAGCATTTTCATGGGAACACCCATGAAATGCTGGGGGTTCCCATGGACACAGCCTGTCGCTGCCACCCCACGTCCCCTGCCCACACTGCTAGGTGCGAACAGTATGGCAAATTAGCAGCTCGCTGTGCCCGCTTGCACCCAGCGTCTGCACAAATGCACATGTGTAGAACCGAAACATCGATCCCTCGTGGAGTGATGTAACCAGAATGATGCCCAGTATAAGTTCAGCATAATTAATGCTGGCAGACACTAATACAACTTTCTTCCAACCTCCCAACTAGCTGGTTGGATGGAATAAAAACCTGGTACTGGATGGGAACAAATGTAAGTTGTTATTCAGTAACTTGCTCCCAAAATCTGGAAATGTACAAAAACATTTTGATTTGAACAAGTTGACTGAATTGTTTTGTCCATTTCCTGGGTTTTTGAGCAAATTGCTGATCGTCAAACCAACCAAACAACCAACCAACTAGCCGGATGTTTGGATGAAGGTTGGTCTAGTGTATGGCCAACATAAGTTCCCTTTAATTTATTGGTATAATTTGTATTTGAGTTGAGTATTATATTGTTATCTTTTGAGTTGTGAATTTTTGTGCAAAAACGAAAAATGTATGAGACCATCTTAAAACATGGTCCAAAAGAGAATTAGTGTTACAAATGGATGATATCACGGACCCACCGGTCGCCTGCTCCGATACGTCAATCTGAGCAGCTCCGGCCGTGACTGGGGTTCACTTAGGACTCTCGGGTCCTTTCCTTGAGGTACACTGCCACCAGCCAAAACCTGATTTTAGCGCTTGAAACTGCGCAAGGGGCGGCTTGGCTCGCACCTGACCGCACAATACAATATACAAATGGTAACACGCTGGAGCGTTCTCTTCTGAGGCTAATGAGTCTTAAGAACACAGAACCAGGACTGAGAATATGTATTATTTATTCCTAGAAATACTACAGAGCTTTAGAAAATAGTTACAAGATTTTACAATGATTTTAAAAGTACACACGAGTTTTAAATGCAATTTCAGAAGTAAAATAAAAAGGGAAAAATGACAGAACCGTAGCTTACACTTGAGTACCAATCCTGACGTGGGGGGGTTCTCCACAAGAAATCTCTCGTTGCTTACAGCCTGTTTGCTAGACCCCCAGGTAATGGATGATATGAAATGGAATGAATGTATTTGACAAGAAATTAGACTTTATTCGGGGTTGAATTAAGGCTTGTTCGCAACAGAACCAGCCCTACAACACAGTGTGAACTCTTCCAATGACTCAATTGAATAAAATCTAGGTCAACATATAATTTAAATACATGTTTTTATGCTTGGTATATTTAATGAAAATGAGCATGTTAATCTGATAGATGAACACTTGGATTCTTATTATTATGTTTTTAGTTATCTGATTCTATGACCTATTCATCATGAGATTGTAGCAGTTGATACAGTGGGGCAGATGTATTAAGCCTGGAGTAGAGATAAACTGGAGATAAAGTGGAGATAACTTGGAAGAGTTAATGCACCAGCCAATCAGCTGTGATTGAAATATGACAGTTGGGATCTGATTGGCTTGTGCGTTATCTCCTTCCACTTTATCTCTTCACCAGGCTTAATACATCTGCCCCATAATTACTCCCAGAATCCGGGTGTCTGCAAAAAGCTCTGGGCTTTCCTCCAGGCGCCACAGCCTCTCTGCCCCCACCCCAGTGTGTGCCTGACCGCAACCGTCGGGTGCGCGTGTGCATACGCCGGAGTGCCGTGCAAGGTGGAGTGAGTCACTGGTTGTGACCTCCGCTCTGCGTCGGACCTGCTGTCCTGTCCAGCTGGCGCTGCGTGTCTCCACGACAGTCCTCCTCCTGCCGCCACTGCCCACTGCCAGCCTGGCCCTGGCCACCAATGTATGTGGACATTTATTGATATGTGTGGAATAAATATATTTGTATATGTATATACATTATATATATATATATATATATATATATATATATATATATATATATATATATATATATATATATAATATGTGTGTGTGTGTGCATAAAGGCTTTGAAAAAATCTGCGTCACTCCAACTAGGGGCTTGGTATCATTGGTTTTTATTCTATAAAAACAAAGTGTTGCATAATTGACAGCATTTTCTTCAAGGCCTGCTAGCTGTCCAAATTCAGAGGACACGCCCACTTTGCTAAAGAGGCCTTGACCACTTTTGGGGGCCACACCCACTTTTTCTGGAGGGAGCGCGCATTAGGGTGAGGGGGAATCTCCAGGAATCAATGAAGAGTGAGGTGGCAACCCTATCCACAAGGCAACCCATAATGATACCCTAGCCATTCAAACATTCCATGAGAAGCATAGATCAACTATCGCATGGCATCACAACATCACATGGACCTGCCTACACTCCTAAAGTCCCTTTGATGTTCTTTGATAGGGTTAAAAACATTTGGACAAACAAAATGATCTCATCCACTGTATGTGGGCAATCTGCTTACTGTAAATGTGACACAGGTATTAAGCCCATTTTCAAAAGACCTGATTCAGATTTGTACGCAATGATGATATTCACGCAACTTAGCATTTATCAGTAGACTGTGCATGCGGCAAGGTAGGATTGTTTGAGGGAGGAGGGCCCCAAACTATTATCTTGCCTAGGGCCCCATGAGGTCTAAATCCACCGCTGATTGCATATGTTTGTTTCTTCTAGTTTCAAGTACTGAGCCCACTATGATTCCAACCAGTAGTAATAGGAAGCATTTTGGTGGCTTATCTGGTAGTCTGACTAGTCTTGGCAGCGATCGAGGAGGTACCGTAAGTGCAACTGAAAGCTGCCCTGGAGAACTTATCGAAGGATATGATAGTGACATCGGAAGAAGTGGTAGAGGTGAGTTTATTAAAGGTGCTTAGCTTGTACACCTATATTTTGAATATATTTTTGTTAATTACAAAATTTTCAGTGTGTGTGTTTGTCATTTAAAGTTTTTATAGGCATACATTCTCTTATCTTTACTTGATCATTGTTTCTGTAATCAGAGCTGCTTTTACCTATCTTTGATTAAAGCTGACCATACACTTGGGCAATTTGGATGCAATTTGGTCACTTTTATGCAAATGTGGTGATATATCACATAAAAAGTGTTCAAGTTGCATGTATCTGGCATGAGGTGCGATGCAGCTCTGAGTCGCATCGGCTGCAGAAGCAATCTGTTAGATTGCATCTGAACCGGGCAGGCTTGGCTGGGATCACATGCAATATGCAGTATACTGTATGTGAAGGTCCCGGGTTGCTCAAGCAGTGATTGCTTGCAAATTCTCTGAGGGGAGAAGTCCCACACTGGGAGTGCAGGTATGCATGCAGGGGGGTTTATGAGTACCCAGAAACCCCCCCTGCCCCCGAGCTGTCCAATTTTAACCACAGCCTACGGCAGCTGTCTCTCCCGTACACAGGGCAGGCTGCTGCTGGGCTAACAGCAGGGGGAGCTAGCTGCAGTGGCAGCGTTCGGCTCCTCCCAGTCAGTGCTCCATGTGGCTGTGTGAGAGCTGGCCCGGGAGAGGCAGGGATTTGTCCCCAGCAGCTACACATGTACACACCTCTAATGTTTGAGGGAGTGAATGGGGGGAGGGGGTTGTTTGTTGTATGTGTTTTTGTGGATATGGTGTATGTGTGTATGTAGTGTGTTTGTGCATGCTGTGTGTATGTACAGTATGCTATGTTCAGTATGTGTGTGTCTGTGTACTTGTGTGTATGTATGCTACTGTATGTGTGTCTGTGGGTATAAGCTGTGTGTATGCTATGTGTGTGCATGTATGCTATGTGTGTTTGTGTCTGCAGTGTGTATGAATGCTATATGTGTGTCTATGTACAGATGAATGTTTGTGTGTGTGTGTAATGGAAACCCCTATGAAAATCCTGTATTCGCCCCAGGAGTAGGATTGTGTCAATTAATATTAAGCAATTTAAAAGGAAATAGAAGCAGCTCACATAATATCAACAAAGGGAAAAAAAAGGGTAAGTATTGAGAAGAGATTATTCATTAACGTGACAGCGATGGTGATGATAAGTGTGCAAATGGTGAATCCCTTGTATCCATTACATTTTTGTGTTGTACATTCATTAATCACCTACTATTTTCCTAGCTGATTTATTAAACCCATGCCGAGGTACCAGCAGTGGCTTTTAAGTCTGGCCTATGAGCAGACCAACAGGCTGTCAGAGCCAAATGAGCCAAACATTACCCCAGAGTCTGCACACTTCTACAGAAAAAAAAATGAAAAGTAAATCTTGGTGAAACATACAGTACCTCCGACTTGTCTGTCTTCTAGTTTATACCACCGCTGTTTCTGTTTCTCAGGCTTTATCCTCAGAACACAGGGTTATAGAGGTGATACACAACCTCGCTCATATTGTGTGCCTTCACTATGTCTGCTCCAATAAATTTGTTCCCAAACGACTGCTCTCAAGTTTTCTTATACCTGCTCCTTTTTTCTTTCCATGTATATATTACCTGTGCATGCTGCTACAATTTACTGTGCTTTTTAGTTCTCTCATGAAATGCTTCCCCGCACGTGTTCTTATTATTCACACCTGTCTATCTAATTTGCATGCACCCCGTTACGGTGCCCACACATGGTGCGATGATCGCATGCGTTTTGATTAAGGTTCAAAATGCATCGCATGTAGATCACATCGCACCTTTTTTCTTTTGCCTTGTGATGTGATGCGCGCTCCTGCCCATTGCTTATCGCAAGTCAAAAAAGTTGTGCAGCCTCTACATTTTGTACTAGATCTCATCTAGTTCAAATTGCATGCTGTTGTAGCACATCGCATGCGATTTGAACTAGGTGCAATGCGATCTAGTATAGAACGCATGCAGTGAAAAACTTACCGTGTGTGGGCACATTTACATCACCGCACTAAATAGGTACATTGTAGTTTGGAATTGTGGCAAGAAGCACTATGTTGAGCGATAAAGGCAGACGATATGCACGATAATGATATTTGGTAACAATATTATTGTGCATTGTATTCAGTGTGTACAAATTGTGTGTGCTCCGGTCGGTCGTCATCGGGCCCTTTCTCATCTGTACATGAAGTAAAATTTTGTCATTTATGAGTAGATGTATATTGTTCAGTGTGCACTAAAAAGTGTTTCATAAAACAAGATGGTCTCTGGTAAAACAAACTCTTTGGGGAAATTTACTAAGATGGGAGTTCTATTTTAGATGTGATGTTGCTATGGGCAAACTATCAGATACTAATATCTATGATCATCTAAAAGGCGCTATATATATGTAGATTCTGATTGGTTGCCCATAGCTACATACCATGTGAAAAAACTCCCATCTTCGTAAATTTCTCCCTTGTCTTTGTCTTTATCGTTTGAAATTGTTTAGTGTGTATTCCCTATATCCGTCATTCCGTGGAGTTCAAGGGAAATCATTAACAAAATTGTTAGCGCCCTTTATCGCATAGTGTTCAACTAGTCCCATTTTTTTGCATACGGAACAAAACTGAACTAATATGACCCCTGTCTATTTAATTTCACCCATTTTCGCCACTATGAAAGGCATTTCAAAGTGGTGAAAACAGGTGAATTGGCAGCTGATCCAGGTGTTTTTCACCATTGCAATTTTTTTGCCTAGGCATACAATACAATTGTCCCTCCATTTGAATAGGGCGAATCCCCATCATACCTAAAAAATAAATAAAAAATAGAAAAGTGCTGATTTTCCACTGCACTGATTCAGACCCGTTTGCTAATCAGCTTTCCTCCGCTGCTTAGTGAGTGGGTGAATGAATGCCCGCCCCCCATCACAGACTGAATGTCCGCGTCTACATGCAAATGGATGATTTTTTACCCGTTCGCAAATAAAAGGCAATGTAGACTGAAATAGGTGCTGACATGTGACGTCAGCCGTCCACCCTGTGCATGCTTTGCCATGCCTGCATTCACATGGGGGCGCCCAACATTTTTATAGGTGCACCCACCTTTTTTTCTGGGCATGCCTAGGACATGCTGGGCATCCCCATGCGACTGCTCCCTGCATGCCCACTACCCGCCCGCTGTACAGGAAGTACAGGGATATCGGTTTATGAACCTGTATGAGTGCACCAAAAAAATGTAATGCAAACATCAGATTAAATGATATCTTCTTTTTAATACAGCCAGTTAACATCCTCCTCCTGATCTACTGTACGAGCACCTGCTTCCACCTTATCTCTCTGTGAGAGATGTGCAAAATATCCGCTGAAAATGCCAACATCGATCACATTTGTTATATAAATACAAATAAAAAATATTGTGTAAAAAAAAAATCCTATATAAGGTAAACATTACATGAATATAAATGTTTGCTTGTCAATTTTCATACCTATTTTGACAAATTCACTGGCCACTCAAAGGGTTAACCAAGGATCAAGAAAGAAACCATCAATGGAAGTTTGAAGGTTTGCAAATTCATTAGTCAGTGTGCAATGTGACTTATTTATTAAATCAAGCTTAACTATGTGGATATGAAATTCACAGATAGACAGAATGGGAAAGAGGGGGAGTGGTTATAACAGCAATATATGGAATTTAAAACATGGGATTAATGGCCTAATTGGGAAGTTATTCAATGAAATAGTCCAGGGAAATATCACATTAATATTTGACCATATCATTAGTGGCGTAACTATAGTCCCGCAGCCCCCGCGGTGGCGGGAAGGCGCTAGGCAGGTGTGGGCGCCTGGGAGGTCTGCGGGACTATAGTTACCACCTGGTCCCGGCTCCCGACTCCTGCCCTCCCCCTCCTTACCCGATTGCCGCCGGCGCCGCTGCCTCTAACCCGACATGCAGATCTGTGTTGGGTGACGGGCGGTCCCCAGCTCCGGCTGCAGTGCTAATATAATAAGAGACACTCTGAAAATGGCTGCCCCCATAATGCTGTATGGGGGCAGCCATTTTCCGAGTGTCTGTTATTATATTAGCACTGCAGCCGGAGCTGGGGACCGCCTGTCACCCGACACAGATCTGCGTGTCGGGTTAGAGGCAGAAGCGCCGGCGGCAATGGGGACGGGTAAGGAGGGGGTTAATATTTCGGGGGGGGCGCCCGAAATGTCCGGCGGGGGGGGGGGCGCAAAAAAAGTAGTTACGCCTCTGCATATCATACGTACTGGAAAAAGCTAGTGTGTCCCAAAGAGATGTCATTACAGTGGAATGGAGTATACATGTATATGTGCAGTGGTTGTAGTCTCAGACAGTGTAAAGTGCATTGTCTGGGGTAATTGTGAGAGTGGAGGGCTTTGATTTTTGGAATTGAAAATACACATTTTATAGTGAAAATTTGGTACTTGTGAGTTATCCAGGCGCCCGATTTTTGGTCGTATACGCATCGCATCGCATCGCGTGGCATCGTATGTTAACCAAATGGCATGCGATGCGACGCGACGAGATCACCACCCGAACCCGATTTTACATCGGGTACCATGTAATGTGATCACGTCGCATCGCATGTTAACCACATGGCATGCGATGCGATGCGATGCGACAGCACCCGATTTTAGCAGGGCAAAACCCCCAGAAAGTGACACAAAAAGTGACACAATGTCAGTCCCATCCCCATTGTTAACGCCACTCCACTATCAACGTGAACCCGAAGCGTGGCGAGCGCAGCGAGCCCGCGAGGGGCGGCGGTACGCGTCCTCCGACCTTTTCATGCCCTACTATCCACTAGGGCGTGGAGTGAGAATAGAATAGTGTGGCGAGCGCAGCGAGCCGCCGAGCCCGAAGCGTGGCGAGCGCAGCGAGCCCCGCGAGGGGACACGGATACCTTCACAGGTAAGCGCGTCCCTTCGCGGGCTTCCCAGGTGTCCATGGCAACGCGGACACCTGGGAAGCCCGCGAAGGGACGCGCTTACCTGTGAAGGTATCCGTGTCCCCTCGCGGGGCTCGCTGCGCTCGCCACGCTTCGGGCTCGGTGGCTCGCTGCGCTCGCCACACTATTCTGTTCTCACTCCACACCCTAGTGGATAGTAGGGCATGAAAAGGTCGGAGGACGCGTACCGCCGCCCCTCGCGGGCTCGCTGCGCTCGCCACGCTTCAGGTTCACGTTGATAGTGGAGTGGTTGTGAACATCCAATATCATTCATCAATATCATTCATATCTGACACATTAAGGACAACTGAATTTAAGGGAATAACTGTGTAATTAACATCTCTCAGAAATAAATTATAATAACAATCAACACATAGCACACAATAATTAATCACCGTAATTATTTATCTAGCAAAGTGAGCGCATGTAGAATGCGGTTAAATGCGCTGTCTCCCGCCAGGCACTTTCGCCACACAAACTCCTGCATATAGGAGTCAAGGTGATGGCGGGCTGTGCCCCGCTGGCGTTTGTTGCGCCATTTTGCACAACCCCACAGTCTCTCGATGTTTTGGGTGTGTGCACCAGTCTCTGGGTCTACGAAATTGTAGCGATGGTTGACTCTCAAGTGACTGTAACCAGCCCGCTCCAGTTCTGGAGTTTTGTATGCGCGCCAGCAATCGCTGACAATTGTGCTTCCAGGCGCAACGTGCTCCACAATTGCACTGATGAGAGTTGGCGCATCTCGCTTGGCAACTGCTAGCATAAAACAGTCCCCAGTTTCCCGGCACACTCCTCCGAACACCCACTGCTGCGGGAGAACTCTGCCAACATTGGCTTGTCTTTTCACAAAGAGTGTCTCATCCACCTCCACTATTTGCCCTGGTCCACCAATCTGGCGTTGAGGCTGTGACATCAGGTCGCATTGACATGCCTCCCGCATCAATGCATTATAAAATATGGTACTTTTATTGCAGATTTTCAAGTTCTTAGTACAGAACTCTATAGAAGTGAGTTCATCACACCAACAGTATATGAAGCGCAGTATTGTCATGAACGGCAGCCTGCATCCGGGGTAGAATAGCGAGGCCCGCAGACTCTGCTTTTTCCCGCAACTTTTTATGTAGCAGCGCCATTTGCGCTCTTTTATAGACAGGCGCATAGGGTGGCCATTTGGACATGTGGCTGTAGATGGAAGCAGCCCTTTGTCCTGCAGGAATTGTACTGTTTCTTCTTCAGTTTTAGGGAGGCTGAAGATACCATCCACCAAAGCCATATTGGGAAATAGGGTGTAAGGGGCAAAATGGGGCAGGTGTAAGGGGCCAAATGGGGCAATATTGTGGCAAATGTCCGAAATTTCACCTCACAAATACACCAACACTGTAAATCACTTGTTCTCTCCTCTGGAAACTACCTCACACTGATTTTCTGCCAGATGTGGCAGAGGGCGGGTTTAAAAATGGGCGGGAAGTGTTCAAATCGCGTCGCGTCGCATCGCATCCCATTGTATACCATACAATAAGCATACGATGCGACGCAATGTCAAATCGCGTCGCATCGTATGCTTATTGTAATGGCATGCGATGACCACATCGGGCGCCCGGATAACTCACAAGTACCGAAAATTTCCCTATTCCGTTATTCTGACATTAACTTTCATTCTAATGGAAACTTTGGAGTAGAGCATCATGTGTTGGATGGGTAACTTTTTTTTATTAAGTCTTTATTTATATTCGACATATCATGACACAATTGTCACATATAAAAGATACAAAAATTTTCAAATATACACAGATAATCACAAAGCAAGTTGCAACACATACACAAAACATACAATTCACAACTCTGAGTACCATATACCCTGCATATATACCTTATTTCCGTCAAAAAAGACAACCTTACAGACACAATACGCATAGTAAAACCAGCCTTACACCTAGGCCCAAACTTTTTCGCTTACTGTCCCTGTTTGGAGTGCTGACCTTCCTTCACTATTACATCATACTTTATATTTTCTTTTCTAATCCTTTATTTTCCTCTCCTACTACCCCTAGAAATATGGAACGTCTTTACCACCTAGCAAGGAACCAATCCTAGATTTACTCTCACCAAGGTGAACATTACATTTTCATAACTTACTTCTTATTATGTTTAACAAACTCTTAGTTTTCGACAGTGTCTTCTTTTGTTTCCTAATTAGGTGCCTCCTTCAACATATCACTTATTTTGTGATTCAGAAAGTGAAAAAAAACAAAAAACAAAACAAGGTGTACTTATGAGCAAACATCCCTTTCCCTTTTCTTTTTCCCTTCTCTTTTCTTTTTTTCTACCCTTTCCCTTCCCTCCCTTCTTTCCCCTGTTTCCTTTGTGTTATCTAACCGTGTCGTGCATTACCTTTAACTATATATTACGATAGCTATTTTTAGCTAATTAGTGCTTGCTACTTTAGACTATTTACTGTTTAGATACTTTATAATATACTGATCGGTTCCAGTGCCCCCATACCTCTTGATATTTCTGTATCGAGCCTCGGGAGGCATATACGTATTTTTCGTGTTCACAGATAGAATTAGCTAAGTTGACCATTCTACTATTTCCAGACCTTTCAAGGACATCCACTGACGAGCGATAATCACTTTTGCTATTGCCGATAGATTCCTAGCCAACTGTTTCAGTTCTCGCATAATACCCCCCTCTTCCCATATCCCCAGTATCAAGTTACATTCGTTCATGGCACTCCGATGAATACCCATTTGCTCCATGATCTTAATTATCCCCTTCCAAAACCTACTCACTCTCTTACAGATCCACAATAAATGCCAATAAGTAGCTTCTACTTCTCCACACTTTGGACATCTGTCTGACTCAGAGCCTGCCATTTTTTTTTCATCCTTACAGGGGTTATGTAGCTCCTATATCGAATATTAAATTGAATGGTACTTGTTTCCTAGCACGGCGCCCCCGATTTTGATCGAAGTGCATCTTATGCAATCGCATCTCATCGCATGCAATATAGTGGCATGCGATGCGACTTTTAATTGTACAAGCACCCTAATGGGTGCTTACAATGTTAAATGCACCCCCATTGTCAACGCCACCCCCACTATCAATGCCAACCCGAAGTGTGGTGTGGCGAGCATTCATATTGCATTTATTTATTGCATTTATTCAGCCAAATATAGCTTATGTCAGACAGATATCTATTTCTTGCTAAGCTGGTTATTCTCTGAACATTAGCATGACACAATTGGTCATATTGGCTGGCTAGGAATAGAGTGGTTGCCATTTGAATTTAAAGCATTGTTTAAAGAGTTGTTGGGCAACAGGTGTGTGTTTCAGTGCCAAAGCCTTAGATTTGTTCACATTTATTTTTAAATTGGAAAGTTCACCATAAATGAAAAGTTCCCTTTGCATTGTGGGAGTTCATCAATCACAATACACACTACAAAGCAGCAAAGTAAAATAAAACTAAATTATCACTCAACAAACAGATGGTCTTTGTTGCTGTTCTCTTTCCTGATGTCAGGATGATGCCAATTTCGGTGTGCGTAGATGTATTAATGAATAACTACTGTATTCATTAAAACAGTTTATTGTTAAAGGTTTACTACAGAAAAGTACAGTACATAAAACACTACTTTACTGTGTGAGTGATTGAGCGTGCCTCTTATATACTATGTGTACATTGTACTGGTTCCTTTCTGAACAGTAGCTCTCTAGGCTGCTGAGCATGATTACAACGGAATTGTGAATGAAGTGGTAGTGGTCCAAAGTGTTTTGTCACACCTCGACTTCCTCAGAGGTTCTGATTGCCTGGATGTACAGTGTATATATATCAAAAAGTATATTGGGCAGGGTTAATTGACCATGTTTATAACTCTTTTACTTCTTTTGAATATCATGTGGTCATTATATGCAGTCATGTTATTGATATTGACTAGGTAAAAACGAGAATACTGGCACCATTATCCTGATCCCCATTTGTTCTGCTATTTACTGCATTATAACCGTGTGGGCAGTCATTGGTGTAATTTCATACTAGGTGCCCCTGGGACAATATAGATGGTAGTGCCCCTCTCCTCCAAAGACCGAACACATTATGCCATTATGTCTCTCTTTGCAGCCAGCACCTCCTTTGTCTCTTTGCAGCCAATGCAACCCTTCTGTGTCCTGCAGTTAGCCCCTCTCCTGTCTCTCTGAAGCTAGACCTCCTCTCCCTTCTCTATCCCTGCAGCCTGCTCTCCTGCCTCTCAAGCCCCCCCCCCCTTCTTTGTCCCAGCAGTCAAACCCCCCCCCCCCCTACACACAAGCACTCTTCGGTTTCCCTGCAGCCAGAATCCCTCCTTTCCTTCTGTGTCCCTGCAGCCAGCACCTGCAACCCAGATCCATGAAGCCCATTAACAGACTTGCACTTTCTTCCAGACAGAATGCTCCTCTATCAGCAGTGCAGCCAGCTGGCTCCTCATTCAGCGATGAGGAGCGCATGCTATCACGCATGTGTGTCTCAGTAAATAAAAGATAAAAAATTTTTTATTGTACAAGGAAGCAGCTTCAGTCACTTCACAGACCCCACAGATAGTTCCAGCTACAAATGCTACATGTTCCTTTGTAGTGATCAACAGGGAACAGGCAACAGTTATAGAAAACTATATCTGTGCCCCATGACAGCTGGCGCACGGAGGCAAATTCTACCATTGCCTCTAAGAGAGCCGTCAATGTGGGCAGTATAACTGTGATGATGCTGCTTTATTGAGGTGCCAGATGACAGCCTGACAGTTGGTATTCCGACTCTCAGTACACCAACATCGGAAGCCTGGCTGTTGAATGCCTGACAGACAGGATCCAGACTGACAGAGGTTATTCTCCCCTGGGTGTGGTATGTTTCTCCGACAGTCGGGATCCCGACAGTCATTATCCCGACATCGGGATCCCGACTGCCCGGACTCAGACAGCGTGGCCAGCGCAACAAAGCCCCTTGCGGGCTCGCTACGCGAGCCACCAATTCTATTCTCCCTCTATGGGGGTCGTGGACCCCCGCGAGGGAAAATAGCCGACGGCTGTCGGGAACCCGGCCGTCGGTGTTTTAACAGTCGGGATCCCGACGTCGGGTTAATGACAGTCGGGATCCCGACTGTTGGGACCCTGTCCGGCACCCTTCTCCCTTGTGGGGGTCCACGACCCCTATAGATAGCGAATAGAACTCCAGCACTTTAATTTTGACATAGACACTATCAACATACTAACTGTTAAAATAATGTATGAATCCCAAAGATAATATGTAACTGATAACAATACAATGGGTGTGAGAGGTAAGGAAATATTTACCGTTGCAGAAGCTCCTTCATACACATTATTATCCGATTATCTGGATTATGAGTAAATTATCAGCTGATTGGCCCAGTAACTGAATAGTGTACACCTGGTTTAAAGGTGCGTACACACTATAGATATACTGTATTAACCAATATGCATGATAATGACCATCATTAGCAATATTTTCATACATATCATCTAGTGCTGGGGTAGCCAACCCTAGTCCTCGAGAGCTACCAACAGTGCATGTTTTGCACAGATTATTAGCTCCATCTGTGTATCTTTTAAAATGTGTATGTGATTAATGAGTGCGGGTTGGCTACTACTGATCTAGTGTGTATGGTATATATCATTAATGATGCATGCTTCCTCAGGTCATTAGCAATATCCTCCATCATCTGTAGATGACAGAACAACGGAGGATATCACTAATGGGAGAGAGAGCCACCAATCCTCCCCACCCACTTGCCAATACTGGGAGCAATGGGTCCTAATGCTCCCGAATATCGCACTGGGTACACATTGTCTAATCTGTACCCAGCTTTACTGTTTAAAGGCTCTTGTTAGACAAATGATTGATGTCCATAAAACACTTATGCACTTTAACATATTATTTTAAATCTCTAAATGATACAGTATTCTTTTAACATGTCATTATCAATTATGAATCAGGTAGATGCTATGTCATTGTTTAGTGCCTTGTGTAATAAGACACCCACTGCCATCCAGAGAATACATATTAATAGATCATCTATATATATGTCTAGTGTCCGTGAGTCTCAGAAACACTGCCATCTGCTGGCAGAAAGTGAAACTACATCTATATCTCACACATGCACAAACACAGAAGGTAGCAGACTAGCTTTCGAAGAGTTTTTATGATCTCCCTACAATGCCTGGGCATGCTCCTGATGAGGTGGCGGATGGTCTCCTGAGGCATCTGCTCCCAGTCCTGGACTAAAGCATCCGCCAACTCATGGACAGTCTGTGGTGTAATGTGGCGTTGGTGGATGGGGCGAGACATGATGTCCCAGATATGCTCAATTGGATTCTGGTCTGGGGAACGGGTGGGCTAGTCCATAGCATCAATGCCTTTGTCTTGCAGGAACTGCTGACACACTCCAGCCACATGAGGTCTAGCATTGTCTTTAATTAGGAGGATCCTAGGGCCAGAATATGGTCTCACAAGGGATCTGAGGATCTCATCTTGGTACCTAATGGCAGTCAGGCTACCTCTGGCGAGCACATGGAGGGCTGTGCGGCCTCCCAAAGAAATGCTACCCCACACCATTACTGACCCACTGCCAAACCGGTCATGCTGGAGGATGTTGCAGGCAGCAGAATGTTCTCCTTGGTATCTCCAGACTCTGTCATGTCTGTCATGTGCTCAGTGTGAACCTGCTTTCATCTGTGAAGAGCACAGGGCGCCAGTGGCGAATTTGCCAATCTTGGTTTTCTCTGGCAAATGCCAAACGTCCTGCACAGTGTTGGGGTGTAAGCACAACCCCCACTTGTGGATGTCGGGCCCTCATGGAGTCTGTTTCTGACCATTGTGGTAGACACATGCACATTTCTGGCCTGTTAGAGGTAATTTTGCAAGGTTTTGGCAATCCTCCTGTTCCTTCTTGCACAAAGGCGGAGGTAGCGGTTCTGCTGCTGGGTTGTTGCCCTCCACCAGCCTCCTCCACATCTCCTGATGTACTGGCCTGTCTCTTGGTAGCACCTCCATGCTCTGGCCACTACACTGACAGACACAGCAAACCTTCTTGCCACAGCTTGCATTGATGTGCCATCCTGGATGAGCTGCACTGACTGAGCCACTTGTGTGGGTTATAAATTCCGTCTCAAGCTACCACTAGAGTGAAAGCACCACCAGCTTTCATAAGTGACCAAAACATCAGCCAGAAAGCATAGGAGCAGAGAAGTGGTCTGTGGTCACCACCTGCAGAACAACTCCTTTATTGGGGGTGTCTTGCTAATTGCCTATAATTTCCAACTGTTGTCTATTCCATTTGCACAACAGCTTGCAAAATTGATTGTCAATCAGTGCTGCTTCCTAAGTGGACAGTTTGATTTCACAGAAGTGTGATTGACTTGGAGTTACATTGTGTTGTTTAAGTGTTCCCAGTGTATATATATATATTTATATATCTATATATATATATCTATATATCTATATATATAGATATATAGATATATATACAGTGCTATTTTTGTAGGAAAATAGGTTCAGGAACTGTGGGCGGGGCAGAAAGTAGGCGTTGATGTGGGAGGAGTTACAAAAGGGGCGGGCATTACATAAAAAAAATAAAAATAAATAAAAAATATAATTCCTTCCAACAGTGGCAGTAACATAACAATCCCCAGCATCAAAGCGGACAATATGCACGCGCCGTAGGCACGTGCCCAAAAAATAGGGGTGTAGCCTTACTGCAAGGGGCACAGCATTGCAGGAAAAGACTACCTTATATAGCCGTTTTGCAACCTGCACGCCGAGAATTGGCCAATTATACATATGCCCCACTCCGTAACACTTATTATACATCTGCCACACACAGAGATGCCCATTATACATATTCCACACACCGTGATGCCCATTATACATATGCCACACACCGTAATGCCCATTATACATATGCCACACACCGTGATGCCCATTATACATATGCCACACACCGTGATGCCCATTATACATATGCCACACACCGTGATGCCCATTATACATATGCCACACACCGTGATGCCCATTATACATATGCCACACACCGTGATGCCCATTATACATATGCCACACACCGTGATGCCCATTATACATATGCCACACACCATGATGCCCATTCTACATATGCCCCACTCCGTAATGCTCATTATACATATGCCACACCCAGAGATTCCCGTTATACATAGGCCACACACAGAGATGCCCGATATACATATGCCACACACAGAAAAGCCCAATATACATAAGGCCCACACAGAGATGCCCATTATACATATGCCCCACTCTGTAACGCCTGTTATACATATGCCACACACCGTGATGCCCACTATACATATGCCATATACCATGATGTCCATTATACATATGCTACACACAGAGATGTCCATTATACATAAGGCCCACACAGAGATGCCCATTATACATAAGGCCCACACAGAGATGCCCATTACACATAAGGCCCACACAGAGATGCCCATTACACATAAGGCCCACACAGAGATGCCCATTATACATAAGGCCCACACAGAGATGCCCGGTGACTGCCTTCACTTCAAGACCCCCTCAAGGCATAAAGTGCATATGGGATGGCACTTACCAGGTTTGATGGGTGGCTGGCTGTGTGTGCAGATTCCCTGTCCATGGCACACGTGCGGGTGCCGTTGCTCTCCCTCCCTGCTACACGGGGTGCTGGCCGCTGGCTGTTCGATGGGGGGAGATGGTGTCCCTTCTGTGCATTGCTCCATTGCCCGGAGCAGAGCGTGAACCGGGCGCAGGCAGAAGTGATGTCTGCTCTGATTTCTTCTGCCCGTGGTCCACCCGCCGATCGCAGGTGCTGGTCACTGGCGCGCAAGAAGTGTAAACCCCCCCCCCCCCGTGTCCATTCCTGGTGAGGTGAGCAGGGACGGTGAGGTGAGCAGGGGAGGATGGGAGAGTGCAAGGCACTGCGCTTCCCTGCCTTCCGTGATTTGCGACCCCCATCCCCATTAAGTCCCCTTCTAAATGCAAACACAAAGTTTCCAGGCCAGCTCTGATTGGTTCAGGAGCCGGCCTGCAAACTTTGATTGACTGATGACAGGGACAGACACGCTGCGCTCTCCTCTCAGAAGGGAAGTGGCAGTGCGTGAGAGTTGAAGGAGGACAGAGTCAGACCGGACGCAGGGCAGGCTGCAGAGGTCCCGGAACGCCGTTCCTGATGACATCATTTTGCAAAAGAGTTTCAGGAACGGCGTTCCGGCACAAAAATAGCCCTATATATATATATATATATATATATATATATATATATATATATATATATATATATATATATATATAAAACACAGGGAGCCCAGCACTCACTACATCAAACTAACTCACCGTAACATTAGAATAATCAATTAAATAAATAATGGGGTTTTAGTTCATGAATTGATCAATGCATTTAAGCTTGCAGCCCATCGCCAAGGGGGCCCATTTCACTGCAAGTCCTACACTAACAACTGGTTTTCATGGGAACCTGGCCACTGCTTACACATCATAGCTAAAATGAAAATGTGTTTTTTTTTCTGGGTTAATGCTCAACTGCCAAGTACCTTATGGCTTTTAAAGGTGAGACAATCCCAAACACAGCACCTGAATTAGTATTAAAGGGGCAGCTCTCACAGGTTTCAGGTAAATTAGCTGATCTAGGGTGCATGAGAAAGCTATGATCACAGTAACAGGGGTTAATTAAAAATCAACCCAAATATATACTGTAGATACAGACGTACCAACACACTCACCATTCCTAAGAATGGGGCGCAAACAGCACCCACTTCCCAGGATGGGGTGCAGTGGCCTGTGACCACACACTGTAGTAAATACCCAGCACTCACTACAACAAACTAACTCACCTTAACATTCGAATAATCAATTAAATAAATAATGTGGTTTTAGTTCATGAATTGATCAATGCATTTAAGCTTGCAGCCCATCGCCAAGGGACCCCATTTCACTGCAAGTCCTACATTAACAACTGGTTTTCATGGGAACCTGGCCACTGCTTACACATCATAGCTAAAATGAACATGTGTTTTTTTTCTGGGTTAATGCTCAACTGCTAATGGCATAAAAATACATGGATTAACAAATTTACGGACAATAGTGATGCTACTACCAAATATATCAAGCGCATGTGGCCTATTGTTGGCACTGATTGCGAGCTTCCAGCCCTCTATAATTCTCGCTTAATGCCAGCTTATTCACGGTGCAGGAACCTACGCGATCATTTAGTTAAAACTGACATCACCGATTTTTTAAAACCTAAGGTGCCTACACACTTCTTGTTTAAAAATCCAGGCTGTTATCAGTGTGTAGGCTGCACCACATGCAGCTCGATGCTGACAGGTAGTTTCTTTCTACACCCGTACAGTGGAAAGAAATTCCCAATCAAGCATGTCCTTAACTGTTTATCTAAGTTTGTAGTATACCTCATATATTGTCCATATGGACTTATATATGTAGGTAAGACTGAAACAACCTTCAGGGAGCGTATAGCCAATCACAGAATGGCCATTCGCTCGGCTCTTACGTCAGGAGTTAGCGATCAACTGGTGCCGGGACATTTTCTAACAGCCGGACATTCTGTGGCGAGCCTCCGCACTAAAATAATCGATCACATCCCTGAACTCAGACGAGGTGGTAACAGGGGACAGTTGTTATTGAGATCAGAAAGCAGGTGGATAATGAAATTAGACGCTATGGCACCCCGTGGATTAAATGAAAAGTTAGGTTTGCATTGGTTTCTATAACATTGTAACTATCCTCTGTAGTAGTGTATTTGAATGTATCTGTATGTTATGGTTCATCTGCATATCTGTCATCAACCTTGTTCTTCTATAGTCAAAATTAACAAATATTACCTATATGTTTCCAATGTAAAATCTGTTCAATATGTTTGGTTAAATTTTTACGATATTTAGAGGATTGGTGCAACATCTTGCTTGTATTTTTATGTCTGTCTTTATTTTGATTGCAATGTTTTTTTCTTAAATTAGTATTATTTTTTAAATTTTTCTCTTTTGTTTGGTAAATCACATGTGACCACTGACGTCACCCCAGACCACTATCCATGCTGGTTACTGACTCCGAGTGGTGCCACGGCCGCAGGTGTGGTGGGAGTGGCCATAAGTGGGAGTTCACGTGATTGGTTAAGGTGCACCTGATGTCTGTTATAAGTTCACTGTGTAAGTCATTTCTTGAATATCCCTGATGACGGGAGGTCTTTCTCCCAAAAAATGTCGGATAAATAAAACTTGAAACTTCTTTGCAAAGTCTTGTGAGTGCCGCTTCATTCCCTATGCTATATATATTATATATATATATGTATATATATATATATATGTGTGTGTGTGTGTATATGTATATATATATATATATATACATATATATATATATATATATATATATATATATATATATATATATATATATATATATAGTAGGTATAATGTAGTTGTGGCATAAAGATTATTCATGCATGTTGTGTGTGTAGGGAATTTCCCAGACATTTGGCAGCATCTAATGAGCTGCTTCTGACTGATTTCCTAAATAAACAGCGCTGGTCTGACATTCAGAGAAGTTAAATCTGTTAGCCTTTTCAGCATATCAATGTATACACACACGTGTATATATATATGTATGTATGTATATATATATATATATATATATATATATATATACACACACACACACACATATGGCTTGTTTAAACTATATGACAAGATATCTGGATGTATTACAATTATGGTCTTTGATGCTCTTGTCAGTGTTATGCACATTTACTGTCATTGGCTGAGTTCCAGCAAATGTATTTAGTTTGTATACAAATTTAAGTTGCACATTAAATATTTATGTATTTCTATCAGAGGAGAAGATGTCAACGTTTCTGAAAAGAAGACATGCTGTTCGTCACGTAATGGGTAGTATATTTATATATACCCTATGTTAGTGACTAACCCACATCACTGCACATATTTTTTATAACCTCCTATTTGGTCTCAATGTCGAGGTTCCTCCAGTCAAATGATTTGTTCCCTTACTACTAAGTTTGTTTCCAGTATACAGTAAATTGCATTAGTGACATACTGTATACTGGCTTACCTATCGTTTTCTGTCATGGGTTCTTTGCCTTGACTTTCCTGAAAGTCTAACCAATATCCGTGCATGATGTTGCTGAGTTTGTTCAGCTTTTTATCTTTGCCAATATATACAGTATTTGATCACATTCGCATTATTATCATGTAATCATGCTATATATTCCAGCATACTACGTAGCCTGATATTTTTGTTCTACTAGTATGTTGTAATATAAGTAGCATGTCCCAATTTCATTTTTCTAAAGAAATATAGTGATTGTGTCTATTATATTATAACAAAGTTGTTGGCAATTACAAAAACAACTTTGTGGCTTAGATAAAGCTGTGACTAATTCAGTGACCTACGCAATATTTATTTTCTTCATTGACACTTGTTCTATGGAGATTTAAATATTTCTGGATTTGGGAAAGAAATAAAGGGTGCTAATACAAAGAATTTATTTAAAGATAAAATTGGTCTTTCTGTCTACTAATATTGGACTTTGGATCTCTGCATGGTAAATCTTTGTTCTGTGGGTCTCTGTTATTTCTTCCAATGGTTTAAAGTCATTCAAGGATTTCTGAGTTGTACGAGTGGAAGCGGCAGCCCATTACATCCTGTAAGTTCATAGACTGAGAAGTAAATTGGCTGCTGTAAATGAGATCTATGCTACTGTATGTCTCCTGCCACCTCCCACGTCACCCTCACCAGAGCTGTACTTTTCCTGCAAGTGCACGGGGATTGTTTTGTTACTGCTATATTTTTTATAATCTTAGCTATATTAATCAGAGGAATGGATGACTGTGTGAGCACATTGCCTGTTTTTACCATCTAATGATTCACTAATTTTTGCAGACTGATTAATGGATCTGATCATGAAAACATGCAGCTGGCTGTTGCCGTTTTATAGTTCTGGCAGCATGTACTTTAATTTAACAGAATGTATCCTGTAAAGGACACAAAACTAGAAATAATAATAATTCCTGTTTTTAAAATTGTGCATTCTTAATAAAAAAAGATCTAGAACAGCATTTAGTGATTGAGAACGAAACAATACTATTTAATTAATTTGTAACATCCGTATCCATCTCAAAATTATAAAATGTCCAAATACTCTTATTACTTAATTTGGCAACGCCAGTAAACGTGTAAGAAGATTTTCACCAAAAAAGCTTATAGGCAGCAAGTGAGTGCTGCCTGCCTTTTGGGGCGGAGTTTAATATATCTGAAAGGGGAAATGTGTTGTACTGTATATGGAGCAACAAACTGTCTGGCCACCAGTTGTACTTCTCACAGCAGTGTTTTGCAAATTCTATCCTCGCGTGGAACTTTAGATCACGCATACACACTGTGAGTGCTGGTGGAGACAAACTTTACAGTTAATACAGAAGATAACTGCAGTATCACATGTGTTAAGCTATATATAAAAGGGAGCAAATAATTATATACAGTATATACATAAAATCATAAATCCTCTGGAACTGTTGTAGTAACTGACCCAAAGTACTGGCTTTCTGTTCCAGTTTTGCCTCTTCGTTTATCTGATGTTAATACATACAGCTACAGAATATGATTGCCATACAAAACTGTTCTGTGGTCACTATGACTGAACTTGGGAACAATTCTGTGTGTCCTTCAGCTGTCTTGAAGTTTATATTTTTGTATTTGTTTTTTATTATAGTTAGTTTTTATTTGCCAAATAAAATAATTTAGGGGAGAGTGGTGTTCAAGATGAGCCATTGGGGTATGTTGATCCACCCCCTGTATCTAGGCAACTGTACATTATCAGTAAGTGATGGAGGGAAAAGACATAAAAATATTTTTTTGTTACATGTTCGGTATAATGATTGTTATGTTAAAGCAAATATATCCAGGTTTTATAATATGTACAGCATTATGCTTTTTACTTATTTGCCAATGTATAACTCCATGTAATTAGTTGATTCAAGATTAGCCTAATTTACTAAACCAGGCATTTTTGTTTCCAAAATAGTGTCTGCAGGGTATATTAAGCTAGCTTGTGTTTGACAAAGTAAGTGCAAGATTTCTCAGAAGTATAAAAAGGGGAGAACTGAAAAAAAAAAAATCACTTTTGGATTCATGGAAAATTATGTGTAATGTTTTCCAGGAAGGGAAAATGTATCAAGGCTTTGAGAGGGATAAAGTAAAAAGAGAAAAGAAGGGGATGAACCAACCACTTGCAGTACATGCTGCAACCCATTGCGATGATGCTAAGCGTATACTGTATCTACTAATATATCAGATTCGCCATGCAAAGACCAGCTCTCCCGATAAGAGCATTGTGGTGGCTGTGGGTCTCTGGAATTAAGGGTCTGTGACCTGAAAGTCTCTCTGCACATGTGCAGAGTGACTCTGGTAACCACAGTGCATTCTGGGAGGGATCCCTGTTGGATACCTCACACAGCACTCCTGAGGGAAACATTACCCTCTGCACTTGACCCCTGCTGGAGGGACTTTAGTACATTTAGAAATATTGTAAACGGTTTTTTTTTTACTGCATTTCTTTTTTAGTGCATTTCCCTTTTAAAGTGCGAACAAATCAGCTTCTAACTCATTTTACAAACACAACCTGTAAAATAACAGAAACTGATTGGTTAATACCTTATCTATGTGCACTTTATCTCTTTCCAAGTCTTGATATATATCCCCAAAGTAATTTGCTGAAGACGCTACCTCAAACACAAAAGGCTGGAGGAATGGCAAGGAACGAGCAACACTTCATATTTCCCCGATGATGGAACAGACGATGTGGGAATAATTGTTTCTTTTTTGCATGGTCAACTTTTTTAAATTTTTTTATATTGTTTAAAGTTACCATTAGGGAATAAATAAGGCTATATGGAAAAGGAAAATACATTGGTAAATATTTTAATTACAGATGGAGCGCCTCTCGTTATTGCGGGTCCTGGCGATTCTATTGCCTATAGCTAAGGACCCACCATCAAACAGAAGAGGGCACACTTGCACGAGACACTTGTGCGCCCCACTCCATCTGAGCCCACTAACATCCTCCGCCGCCATCCAGCCACTCCCCCGTCATGCCCGCATCCCCCCTAATCCTGCCAGTCTCCCTGAAGCAGAGATGCCGAGGAGTGACAGGGGGACACGCGTACGTTTGAGATGCTTGTGCGTACCCATCAGATGGAGCGCATTTCCACCAGCTCTCGCCAGCAGAGGGGACCTGGCGAAAGCTGGCGCTGAATAAGAGGCGCTGCTACGGTTTAAGCTTGAGAAACTCAGTTGACAAATTACTCCCAGATGGCTCAATTTACCCATGACCTGGATCAACTGACCCCTAACCTGGGGCAAGTGGAGACACAAACCACTTTTTATTTAAAAGTCTTAAGCTAGGAACACACTAGTAGATCAATTGATCTGCAGAAATAGCTACAGATGGATCAGGCAGCTTGTTCTTCATACAGGTTGCCCAATACTTCGGGACTGAAATCCCAAATGGGTGGGTTCATGCAAAATGGAGCTGTCCAATGCCTATACACACAGCATGATGCGCCACTATAGCTTCAGATATATTGGGCATTGACCAGTCACACTAATCCCCTGTTAATCCCCTTGCTGTATTGTTCTCTCTGTTGTATTGCAGCATTTTCTTTGCCTTGGTGTAGAAATTTAGTCAAGATGAGCCTGTATTTCGCTCGTACACACTGGCCAATGGTACAATGATTCAGTTGAATGGCCTGCACCATTAGTTTTACATCCTTGTGTCCTAGATGCCATTTTACTATTTCAGTTGGCAGGAGACATCCTGAAATAAAGGGTTATGGCATGATAGGTTGACCGTGTCATGGTCGACACCAAATGGTCATTATGCACAAGGTCTTCATAGACAAAGGGTGGGCACAAGCAAAATGACAACATGGGAATGGTCAACATCAAAATATTGGCATGCCCTTTTCATGTGTTTTTGTGTAAATTTTTCGACTTTATCACGTGGACTCCAAATAGGTGTCCTCTGTCTCTTTGCATGGCCCCTCATTTCACTACTGTAGTACTCGGTACACTTTAATTTTCCCAGTCCACGTGGGTGGTAAACTATAAATAAGTCCCAAAAAATATATATGGCTACCATTAATGTGTCAACCATTTCCATGTTTACCCTTTTCTTGACTGGGCATTTTGTCTATGTTGACCATATAGTGTTGCCTTTTTGACTACCAACGTATTGACAGGATACCGAAATAAAGACAGATGTTTTAATTTGACTTCAGTCTCATTTTATCTTTACTAGGGGACAACATAAATAATTGGCTCCTCTTACCCCACTTTCTCCTACCTATCTATTCAAATAAAATATATATTACAGTTTCTTTTAATAAAATAGTAGTAATAATAATAATAAAATTATTATGAAGCTTTCAAAATGTTTTTTGTTTCCTCAAAAAGGTTGGGTCTTTACCCTGAAATTACTGGCAGTTGGTGGTCCTGGCCTCAGCCTGGGGTGGGAATAGGTTACACTGGGCCTACTAATGGAAATACATTTTAGAGCACTCTGTAGAATAAACTATATATACATTTCTGTATGTTTGAATATCATCCATTTTTTTATGCTCTGTTTAATTTAAGGAAAGCCCCGTGGAAACATAAGACGCTGACTACAAGAGGCAAAAGAACCTTTCAGCTCTAAAAAAACATTGCAACATTCAAGATGCCATTGGACCTCCCGACGTCAAATGCAGGAAAATGGATAATGCTCCAACCGTATGTGAGCTTTCGGCTTGCATTTGTGGTGTATTGAATTCAAGTTCCCACCTAGAAATCGGTGCTTGTAAACTGGCTGTGTAAATGGGTACTTATGTAGTATCTGGGCTGCCGATTTTTTGATTGTATGCCTTAAGTTAAGGCATACAATCAGATGCGATGCGATATCGCATCGCATCGCATCGCATCGCATGCGACCATCGGATGCGATGACCCGATTTTTCCATAGGAATCAATGTTAAAATGGACTGAGTCCATTTTAACATGGAATTCAATGGGAAAAAGGGGTCCTTTTCATACCCCTACTATCCAAGTGGGCATGGAGTTGGATATAAACCTGTGGCGAGCGTAGCGAGCCACCGAGCCCGAAGCGTGGCGAGCGAAGCGAGCCCCGCGAGGGGCCGGTATTCTGTGTCCCCTCGCGGGGCTCGCTACGCTCGCCACCCTTCGGGCTCGGTGGCTCGCTACGCTCGCCACAGGTTTATATCCAACTCCATGCCCACTTGGATAGTAGGGGTATGAAAAGGACCCCTTTTTCCCATTGAATTCCATGTTAAAATGGACTCAGTCCATTTTAACATTGATTCCTATGGAAAAATCGGGTCATCGCATCGCATCGCATCGCATCACATCGATGGTCGCATGCGATGCGATGCGATGTGCCCGATCCGACCTGATTTAGAAATCGGCAGCCCAGATACTACATAAGTACCTGTAAATGTTATTGTTTGTGTGTATGTGATTATGTATGTATATATATATATATATATATATATATATATATATATATATATAAACAAAGGATGGATCCGGCACAGCAGGACTTAAAAGTAGCCAGAGAGTTGTTGATGTGCCCCGGTGCCAACAATAGGGACCTTTCAGCCCCTTGTAGATACTGTTAGGAAGAAAGGGCACTCAGGGTCTTTTGCAGGGTGAAAAACAGGGACTGTTTATTCAGTCATAAGAACGTCCGTCTACGTTTCGGGGTCTCCCCCTTCGTCAGGACAGGTTAGTGGTGTTGCTACACCACTAACCTGTCCTGACGAAGGGGGAGACCCCGAAACGTAGACGGACGTTCTTATGACTGAATAAACAGTCCCTGTTTTTCACCCTGCAAAAGACCCTGAGTGCCCTTTCTTCCTAACAGTATATATATATATATATATATATATATATATAATGTGTGTGTTTTAGAATATCTCATATCTGTCTTTTATTGTATGTTTTTGTATTTCCTGCTTGTATTGTGATGATGCAGGAAATGTATTATTTGCTAAGATGCACACAACCATCTCAGAGGGTAAAATCACTACTAAACATTGTGTTTCCATATTCGCGAAATGTCCTCTAAAGTAATAGTAATAATAATACATGAATATAAAGCTTTTAAAATGTTCACATTTGATGTTAAACAACTGGATAACAGCGTTTTTGGATTATTTTATTGCACATATTTATTTCGATTGAAAAGTCATGTAAAGAAATTATGACCTATGAAGAAATAATAAAAAAAAACAAAGTCCTTTCTTGCAGTTTTTTTTTAAACAAACAGTAAATAAGATTTTTTTTTATTATATTTTTTTGTAGTTTACAATATTCAGTGCAGTCTAGACAATTTATCTTTGCCTTATTTTATGAGAGTTTAATGATATGCCAGAATTCTTTTGTAAATTCTAGCATATCAATCTGTTTTTTTGTAACTGGGCGGGTTCTACCTTACATTCCTGTGAACGGGACATACACGAATACATATAGTGTGTTTGGAAAGATAGAAATGATGTGTTTTAAAAATTAACACAGATGACTGCCCCTGAAAATGTCTGTTTAATAAGCCCTGAGATGAAGAAATGGGGTTGCTTAATTGTAGTGTCTCCACCAATGACTTTTTGTGCAACCTAGTGTCACTTTATCACAGTTTTTATATATTTGTTAACTGTTTACACATAGGGCACAAAAGTCAGACTCTAAGCCGTGATTTGCACTAGAGTCGAGTTGTCTTAGCAGATTTAAGAGTATTTATAGGCGCCCTCTTGTGGTCATGTTAGGTAATACAACAATACACTTTACAGATCCTCTAGTGGTCTCAATATTTTGACTCACTAGTGTCTTGTATAATACACAAGGTGCTTCCTAAATCTGCTAGGGTGTAGTCTAATGCTACCCCTGTGGAGTTATTTATCACTGTTCTAGCAAACCATATTCATCTACATAACATATAGGCTATCAGACATATCAGGGGCAGACAATGTGCCAACGCAGCGTTTCACTGTTTTAACAGCTTTTTTAAAACACATCATTTCTATCTTTCCAAACACACTATATGTATTCGTGTATGTATTGTACGTCATTTTAACCCCTTAAAAAATTCTACTGTTTATACAATTCCCCTTTAATTGTTGATATAGGGAATATTAAAATAAAATTAATAAAAGTTATGTTTTAATCAATTTTCAGTGCGTTCCCCTAGACAGCCCTTTTTCTCTCCCCCCTTTTGAAATGTGCACTATATTGCTGTAGGGAACAGCACCCCCGCTTCTGATAAAACATTCTGGGGCCTATTCACCCTGTACCAATCAGGGGACAAATTAAACTAATTAGGTGTGCGAGCATGCACTAACTCCCTTGGGAGTAAACCCCCTTTTCTGTGACATTCCTGTGAACTAAAGTTATTTTGAAGGTTTTTCTTTTATAGCAAACTTGCATTTATACTATGTTCCACTGAAGAAATGTAAGCAATGTGTTTACATCTGCATAAAACATTGATGTTCTACTGTATCGACTGTAAGCCAAATTCATTTGTCTAAGCAAATACTATATAAATAAACTTGCTGGCTGGCGTCACCCACATACTCATTGCAGCACAAACGCATGTGCAGTCTATCTATAATCTCTCGCTGTGCAAAATTTGCACAGCAGCGATCAGGTCTGAATCGGGCCCAAAACATGTAATAACAAATTTATCACTATGGATAAGAGGGGAGGAGGGGGGGGCGGGGAAGGGAAAAAGAAACAACTTATTCATACCCAGAAAATACCAATGGGATCACACAAGCTGTATGAATTGGTGCCTGATTATCTTGGTGTCAGGCATCACCTGCCAGAAACCATGTCTGCACCAAGGGATTGACTCGGTGTGCCAAAATGTCTACATAGTTCTTGGCATGATTGAACTATGCATGGTGATAATGGGGCCAGCATAATATTTTTATATGGCTGCTCAAATCATTACCAACCCTCCACCATGCTGCACTCTTGGCATCAGACAGTCCTGATTGTATGCTGGGCTTGGTATCCCCACATATAACAATCTCCTGCAGTTGGAAAGAGGATTAAAGGAGGATTTATCCAACCAGCTCTTCCATTGCTTAGCAGTCTACAATTTATGAGTGTTATACATTTTCTGCTTCTTGGCATTTGCCAGGGTTACCTTAATTAGGCAACTGCAGCTCCCCCATGAATACCGTACTTGTGGAGTTCCCTCCTCACTGTTCTTGAAGATACAGGGTGTTGGAATTCAGCACAGCAATCACTTTTGCAGTGGTCTTCTTCTTGGCCACAATCATCCTCAATACCATTCTGTCAGTAGCATTCAGTTTGCTGCACCTGGTGTTTAGCTGATGTTGTTTTTATATTGAAACGGTATATGCCATCATTAACTTTGATACAATTCCTTGTGATATCACAAATAAACTGGCTACTATATTCAAAGATGTACCCACTAGGCATGCACCAACAATCTACCCTCTCTGAAAGTCTGTGAGCTCAGACTTGGTTCTCTAATGTGTGCACAGAACAATGTAGACAGAGCTTCTGAGATCTCCAACCACCATATACAGGTTTTCCCTTCTATAGCTCCATGTATGATTTGATGTGAAAAACACACATCTAATTTGTGCATGCCATCAGCATGCTGCTTTCATATTTTTGATTAACCCTCTGAGCAGTAGAGGGAGAATTGGAGCTGGAAAGTTGGGGTTGAGCTGGACAAACAGAAGGGGAGCTGGAGAAATGAGGCTGAGCAAAAGACAAAGAAGGGAGCTGAGCTCTCAAAACACAAGAGGATGGTCCTGGAAAGACACATGATGATGTAGAAGCACAGGGAGGTTGAAACTTAGATAGTTGTATAGACTGTATAGACACAGAGGGTGGACAATACTTATACAAGATGTATCACAATGCTCGGGCACCCCCCCTCTTCAACGCCCCCTATTGCTTTGTGGCATTTTTTGACCCTTGTTCATGGCCTTTGCATGATCACAAATTTTGCAGATCTGGTCCCAAACTGAATAACCCACATCAATAGCTCTTCTGTGTTTTCTAACTAGAACTAATGTAGTGTAATGATATCAAATATATATATTTTTTATTAGGGATGTGTAGATCTGAATTTTCTCGGATTTCAAAATTGGGATCTTATTTGCTATCAGCTGTCACATGATTTGGCTCCAAAACATGTGACAGCTGGATAGCCAATAAGATCCCTTTTTGAAATCCGGGTAAATCCGGATCTGTACATGCCTATTTTTTATTAACAATTACATTAAAGCTATGCTATGATAGCTAACATTTTTATGCAAAGGTGGCAATTTTAATTATTAATTCTAACTCTTACCATATCTAATTATAAGTGTGCTTGTCTGATGAAAGTACTGTACAGGTTATGGCTAAAGGTAACCACTGTGGTCCTTATTCTGGTTCACTCACAAAGGCAAAATCCTTCTCAAATGAACAAAACCACGTGCACTGCAGGTGGGGCAGATGTAACTTGTGCAGAGAGAATTAGATTTGGGTGGGGTTTTACCAGGGCCAGTGCTAGGGTGTTTGGCGCCTCCCTGCAAACTATTTGTGCCCTCCCATTCTTTACAAAGACAGCGCATGCCCTAGGCATGTACTTAAAAAAGGGTGTATATTGCCCATAGTAGTAGTAGTGCTACTTATACACATAATGTGTCCAGAAACAGCAGTGATGTAGATAGACATTCTGGTGCCCTATGCCAGAAAAGGAATTGTCGCCCCCCCCCCCCCCACACACACACACACATACGCACCAAAGGTGCGCGTCAAAACATTTAGGGTGTGGTTTTGCTGGGTAAGGGACATGACCACATATAGTACCAATTTATATTACATCACAGAGTAGTGTCCATTTTTCAGATTACATCACACAGTAGAGCCACTTTAAACATTGTGCAAGCTAGAACTCCTTAGACACAATGCGCCAGGTAGAGACCTTTAGACAAACTGTGCCAGGTAGAGCTCCTTAGACACACTGCACCAGGATTACACACACCGCAATGCCTATCACACAATATACTACACACTGTAATGCCCATCACACATTATGCTACACACCATAATGCCTTACACATTATGCCACACACTTTAATGCCTATTGCACATTATAACACACTGTAATGCCTATGTCATTATGCCACACTATAATGCCTACTAGATATTACGCCACACACCACAGTGCCAATTCCTTATTATACCATACACCGTAATGCCGATTTCATATTATACCATACACCGTAATGCCGATTTCATATTATGCCACACAGCATAATTCCTATTACATATAATGCCACACCCCATAATGCCTATTACATATATTGCCACATAAGTGCTGCTTACCTATGTGCTCTATGCCAAGAGTTACATGCTCATTGTCAGGTGTTTCTTACTCGATGCCAGGGGTTTCCTGCTCAATGCCAGGAGTTACATGACCGATAGCGAGGGGGGGGGGGTGTTACATGTTTTCTGCCAGGGGATTATGTGCTTTTTGCCAGAGGGGATTACATGATCATTGCCATGGACAATTACATGCTTGTTGCCATGAGGTATTACATGACCATTGCCATGGGGAGTTACATGCTCGTTGCTCAGGGGGATTACATGCGCATTGCCAGGGGGAGTTACATGATAGTTGTCTGGGGGGGTTACATGCTCCTTACCCAGGAGGGTTACATGCTCGCTGTCCATAGGGGTTACATGCTCGATGTCCGGGACTGCAGCACACAGCATTCCAGCTCTCCTGGAATCTGCACTTCTGAGTAGCGCTGGGTGCTCCTCCTGTCAGACACTAGAGGTGGTAGTGTCTGTCTCCTCTAGCCCGCAAGCACCAGATTGGGGATCCAGCAGATGATAGATGGCAGAGCAGAGCACCTCTGGCTCTGGGGGTGTCATAGAGTGACAAATGAGGGGAAATGAGGTACCTTCCACTTTATCATATTATATTGACCATCATGTTCCCCCCCATTCAAACCTATATATATAATTATAGACAGTGATAGTCATTTTTAGGGTGTTCCCCAAGGGTCAGTCCTTGGCCCTCTCCTCTTCTCCCTCTACACCACCTCTCTGGGCACCCTCATCAGCTCCTATGGTTTTCATTACCACCTTTATGCTGATGATACCCTAATCTATCTCTCCTCCCCCGACTTATCCCCATCACTCCTGTCCAAGGTCTCCGAATGCCTCACGGCCATCTCAGCCTGGATGACCCAACGCTTCCTGAAACTAAACATGGCTAAAACTGAACTTCTAATCTTCCATCCCCCGAACATCCCCTCTTCTCCCACTATCTCCATCAGCATTGGTGAAACCGAGATCACGTCCACCGACCAAACGCGCTGCCTCGGTGTCATCATTGACTCCTCCCTCTCTTTCACCCCCCACATTCGTGCTCTCTCACAGTCTTGCCGCTTTCACCTACGCAACATCTCACGCATCAGACCATTCCTCTCCACTGACGCGACCAAAATTCTCATTCACTCTCTTGTCATCTCCCGCCTTGACTACTGCAACATCCTTCTCTCTGGGCTACCTCTCACCCGCCTCGCACCTCTCCAATCCATTCTTAAAGCTGCTGCTAGGCTCATCTTCCTCTCCCGCCGCTCTACCTCCGCCTCCCCCCTCTGTCTATCTCTTCACTGGCTCCCCATTCCTTTCCGAGTTCTCTTTAAACTCCTCACCCCCACCTACAAGGCTCTCTCCTCCTCCACAGCTCCCTACCTCTCTTCACTGATCTCTATCCACACTCCCTCCCGTCCTCTTCGCTCCATCGCTGACCGCCGACTGACCTCTCACCTAATCACCTCCTCCCACTCCCGTGTCCAAGATTTCTCTCGCGCTGCCCCCCTGCACTGGAACAACCTCCCGCCACCCATCAGGCTATCTGATTCCCTTACCTCCTTCAAGCGCTTCCTCAAAACCCACTTTTTTCGACTAGCCTATCCCTCCTCCTAACCTCTTTTGATCCTCCTATCCTGCCTCCGTTCCCCTCCGTTCCTACTTATCCTATTGTATTTCGTTCGTCCACCCACCTATTTTTAGTATGTTAACTCTTATGAGCAGGGCCCTCCTTCCTCACGTACTCACCCTACCTCATTACCTCACCTGTGCTCCTGTCCTGTTCTTCCCTTCCTCTACTTCATCTTCAGTCTCCTTGACAATTTTGACACCTACTTCTGAACTGATGCTGATTTTAGTTCTACCAGCTATACCCCTATTTATACTGTATCTTTCAACACACCCTGTACGTTACCTTGTAATTTGTTTTTTTTTTGTTTGCTATGTACGCCGCTGCGGACACTTTGCGGCGCCTTATAAATAAACGTACTACTACTACTACTACTACTACTACTATTTCCACTTAATAACCATTATATTGATAAATTTTAAGGTATTATATTCCCCCCACTTAGAGGGACATTCACTTACAGCTGATATCAGGCTGAAAATTAGATCACTATACCATTTAGGTATATACCCCTCATAATATCCCACACTAGTAGAGAATCACACTTTAAGTCATAGAGGGCACACATATATGAGACATTTAAAATGTAAAATAAATATACATAGGCACACAACCCCCCTTTTTTTCTATATAATAATCATTCTGACGTAGGATTCCCACTTGTATTTTGATAGCACCACTGACACTTGTAGTGATAAGAATAAAGTACACACATGTAATCACACACACCAGTAACTTCACACTGATTAAACAATTTGGTTATATTTATAGTCCGCTCCTTTCAGCACCTTCATTGTGTTGGATGTACTATTAACTATTTGGAACACTCAATGAACACGTCCATCTACACCCCCATCACATGGAACGCACCACAGACTTGATGGTACGCACACTGACACGTATGACGCACTCAGATAGATATGCGCCCCAGCTGTCCGGCATTCATCTAGTGGGGAATATGCCTTAGAAAGCCTATACCCACATGGCCGGAACGCAATTTGGAGCGCATAGCATTCCCGGAAGTCAACTCCCTGGCAGTTTATACTGTTTTACTGTAAATAAAGAATTGTGTGTCCACGTATGTTCATATTACAGTAGCCTGTTGAGGCTTTAATTCAGTCCCTGAATTTGCCACTTAAGATAGTGTTAACTATCGTGAAGACCCATTTTATTCATTATACCTGTTCCATGGACACAGGAAGTGAGGTCATAGATATGGAGGTATTTAACCCCCAGCAGTTCAGACAGGGAACATCTCTGTATTCTGACTGCAGATACCATTCACATCCCAGCTACTGGTAGGTTGCACTTTATTGGTCATATATACCACAATATATTTGTATGGAGGTACACCACAATGTATGAATATGAGGAAACTTATACCCCTTTTACACCACCGCAAAAACCCGGATCATCGGCGGGTCAGACCCGGGTCAGCGGTAGTGTAAATGGGTCACGCCGTGTCCCTTTACATGGGACTTCTACCCAGGTCCTAGGCTAGGACCTGGGTAGAGGGTGGTGTAAACGGGTACGCCGGGTCATCTGACCCGGCTCCCGTTTACATGAATGGGGGACATCCAACCTGTGGACCGCAGCGTCCGCAGGTTGGGCGGGGGGGCACACACAGCCTCCGCTGCTGTCTGCTATACTCTGCAGACAGCAGCGGAGGAGGTGAATGAATGCCTGTGTGCGGCATCCATTCACCTCATTGATGGGGGCTGGCGGATGCACGGGGGCTGGGCTTGCCCAGCAGTTTACCTTAGTGCTGGGCTTGCCCCTAGCGCAGCAGTCCGGGTTTCAGCAGCGATTGGCGCTTGGAGATGATGTTATGTCCAAGCAGCGGCTGGGGGATGCGGCGGTGTAAAAGGGAGCAAACGCCGGGTCGCACCCGGCTTGAAGCGGGGATTAAAAACCCAGGTGCGACCCAGCATTTTTGGTGTAAAAGGGGTATAATGGTAGAACAGCTGTCTATGCGAAATGTTTTTAAAAAAAATATATGGATTATGTGTTTCTTAATTCATCTAAACATAATGGTATTTACTATTATTATTTTTAGAATATACTACTGAATCTGTGAAGACATCAGTTGGATAGCTTTCTAATCATGTTCATAATTTTTGGTATGTACATCCATCCATTATGTGATTGCGTAGGATATTTCTAATTATGTAGTGAGTTATTCCCCTGATGTAAAATTGTAAAATTAAGTGATACAACTCCATTTAACAATTAGTTGAAAAATGTGGAAATCCCCATGGAAATTGTTTTTTAAAATAGTTTTTTGGTAGTAATAGTTGTTTTTTATCGTACAGTGTCAATTATAATTACTTTATGGGTAGGTCCACCTGAATGTACTATAAGTATGTTCATTGGCAAAATATCCATTTTTACAGACCTATGATTGAAGCCATACTGTACCTCGGTACATGAAATTTAGCTTTAATACCTTTCTAATCGATACACCCTAGAGTATTTTATACTTTGTTTTTAACATCCGAAAGCCGTTTCCAATTGGTATGTAATTAGAATGTATACTTAATATAACACACAGGTGCATTGGACTAAGGGTCGCTTCAAATAGCCTTTTTCACCCCCCCCCCCCCCCCTTTATATTCTTGTTCTTTCCTGGTATTAAAGAATATTACTACTCCTTTATTTCTCCTGTTCCCTCCTTCCGCTACATGCATATACTGTTACATCTTCTTATTATTGGTCATTCTATATAATTTACATACGGCATTGTTTCACCATCCAGATCCTTTGTTACCCCTGAGGAAGTCCCTGTGGGGGAGAAACGCATAGGAAAATTTCAGACTAATATATACCAATGGTTGGATCGGGTATCAAAACCCATATGTGAAACCACCTATTGGAAAGTTCTTAACTGCTGTTCAGAATAAATGTATTTTATATTTTATTACTGTTCTGAATAAATATATTCTACTTTTTACCATTGTGTATATTTCTCTGGTGGAACACATCCAAGCGCACCATAGAGACCGCACTCAAGGTTCCGTACTTTGAAACGGGGTGCTCCACCAGCACCAGATGAGCAAACATCAAGGCATAATATGGAAGGAAATGGGCACTCACCAAGTTCTTATTAACATTGATTTATTCAAGAGTAAGGATAGGGCTATTACTCTTGAATAAATCGATGTTAATAAGACCTTGGTGCGTGCCCATTGTCTTCCATATATGTATATATATTACACTTCATTTGGTTATATCATGTATTCATCAGGCATAAAATGAAAAAGGTGCATATTACGGTATCATCTCTTTTTTTTGTAACATAATTTCCTGTCCGTTAATTTCATGAGTCCTGGCCTAGTCATGTGGTGGTAAAGTATCACAATTTACACTTAGTGTATGTATCGCTCAATATTTAGGGGCTTGTTCTTGGTGGAACAAGTTATATAGGTTAGGGTTTCAGGAGTGCAATGAAGTATTATGTGGAGACAAAAATACACACGGTCACATCTGAGGGTTAAGGGCAGGCTGACCCTGGAAAGCCTCAGGCTTAGAGGCAGGTGTATCAATTTAACATGGGAGCCCGTAAAGGGTCTTAGACATCCTCTAGTACATGAAGGAGGGCCCAAAGGTGTGACCAGGAGAACGAGGTGAATAAAGTATAACGTCTTTAGTTAAATATGCACAATGACAGAACTATGATACTGACAATTGAATGTTCATTGGCATGATATGATGGGAATCATCGCCAAGATTTTGGAAACAACAGTACTAGAAGAGAAAATGTTCTTTAGCCTGACCTGATGTGAACCATCGATAGAATATCGGAGACAACATTGACTGCAGGTAAGTAGTAGGAGATGCTCACTGGATTACCATAACACAGACAGACACAGAGGAAGGTACACAGATGATAACAGTTGGTCGATGAAGGGTTACTGATGGTGGCTGTATCAATGATGTCTTTCTGAGAGGTGACTGGTAAGAAGCTTAATGGTACCGGGTAGATAAGCAGTAGCAGTAGATGAGGCGTAGTGGTTGGAGACCGCAATGGTGAACTGAAGGTAAGCCAGTAGAGGATCGGGTAGTCAGTTGTGATGCATCAGTTATGGAGTTGAATTTAGTATTGAGTTACAGAGACACCGAGCAAGGCAGGTGTATTTTATAAGTTTTTTTTTAAGTTATCTCCTTCCACTTTATCTCTTTGCCAGGCTTAATACATCTGCTCCTATATTCCTTACCACATGTAAACAAAACACTCAGACATTCTATTGTTCATTTTGTTGGGAGCCTGTTGACCTACCAGTATATTTTTGGATTGTGGAAGGAAAATGTAGTGCCCGGAGGAAAACAATGCAAGCACGGGGAGAATATACAAACTCCGCACAGTTAGGGCCATGGTGGGAATTGAACCCATGACTTCAGTGCTGTCATATATTGTAATTGTAAATATTCACTTATATGTTGTCTCAGTCAGTTTTGCATACCTCCCAACATGACCCTCTGCAGGAGGGACACATTGCTCTGCTCCTGCACTTCCCTTTTAATTTATACTGTAATTGCCATCACCTTTCTTAGCAATAGACCTGTTCAACACAGATGTGGGTAATCATACATTAAGAGGAAAGTCCAGGAGCAGAGCATTGTGTCCCTCCTGGAGAGGGTCATGTTGGGAGGTATGGTTTTGTAGGCACTTTTTGCATAAAAAAAGCAATGTATGCACTTTATTAAAGTTTTCTTTTAAATTGTTTTTTCTATTGTGCTTCGTATGTTCTTTTTGTATAAAGTGTAACTTTAGTGCTTTAATGTCATTGCAGAACAGCAATAGTCCATACATTTAATGAATTAGGGGAATCACACTATACTGTTCAGGAGTAGATGCTGACTGGAAACAGCAGGAGTAGATGCTGACTGGAAACAGCAGGAGTAGATGCTGACTGGAAACAGCAGGAGCAGATGCTGACTGGAAACAGCAGGAGTAGATGCTGACTGGAAACAGCAGGAGTAGATGCTGACTGGAAACAGCAGAGTAGATGCTGACTGGAAACAGCAGGAGTAGATGCTGACTGAAAACAGCAGGAGTAGATGCTGACTGGAAACAGCAGGAGTAGATGCTGACTGGAAACAGCAGGAGTAGATGCTGACTGGAAACAGCAGGAGTAGATGCTGACTGGAAACAGCAGGAGTAGATGCTGACTGGAAACAGCAGGAGTAGATGCTGACTGGAAACAGCAGGAGTAGATGCTGACTGGAAACAGCAGGAGTAGATGCTGACTGGAAACAGCAGAAGAAGATGCTGCCTGGATGCAGCTGGAGTAGATACTGCCTGATAGCAGCAGGGGGTAAATGCAATAGCACTGCCAGGAGTCATGCTGGACTTGATAATAGCACTTGGTCTTGGAGACAAGACCATCCAACTGGAGGTTTGACAATTGAAGCACTGACAGAGTGCAGGAGTCTTCCCAGTATTCTTATACTGTACCTGCAGGTAGACCGCAGACAGTTTCAGAGAACTGTCTGTTTTATGGGGCGGCCATTTTATCGTGGTCCGTCTCCATATAATTGATTGAAGCCAGGAGGTTGTGTTTTTTAGACAAGAAAATTACTGGCCTCTAGTGACACTCTGCTCTTGATCCAATCACAAGCTGCCTTCCTGTAGTATCAGGGCTCATCCATATTGCACTTTGGAGATAACCCTGTTCTCTATGGATTTCAGTGATGATTCTATTATCTTCTTATTTTCTGTAGACTTTTATGTTGAAAATATGTGTGTACAGGTTTGTTGATGTGGCAGGGTTTCTGTACTAAGAATAGACCAGTTCCTGACCCATTTGAGTTGTTTACTGAAAGGCAGATGAGGTACAGTACAATCATTTTCACTGGTTAGAATGGAGTAGCGTGGGGTATACTATAGCTCACCAGCTGGTGAGTGTGTGCAGGTAGCAGTGAAGGATGCTGGATGAGAGTTCCTGGAGAGATCTGAAATTAACCTGCTCCAGACAAAGTGGTACACAGCAGTGACAAGATGGGCAGTGCTTAGGTCGATGGCCATCTTGGAACAGGGACTAAAGCCTCACTGGAGAACAAAATGGAGTCTGCACAGAAACATTTTATACCCAAGGTACATACTTACTAGTCTGGTTCATCCTAACCCTGTCTATCTGAGACATGCTTTTAAGCCTTACTTCTCCAATCATGCCTATCAGTCTCATAATTGATGACCTCCACTAAATTACTCTCTAATTTTGGGGGATGGTAATGGCACTTCTGTACTGTTTATTGAGCAAGTTTATATGGTGCTTCTGTGCCAGTTATTGGGCCTGTTGTGCTGCTTGATATATTATGCACCAGTAAATAGGCGATTTGAGTCGCCAACCGCCGCCACCTGCCGGAAGAGAGCATGCGCGCACAAGACTCTCACTGTACTTCTGTTAGGGAAAAGTAGGACAGCAACATGAAAAAAAGTGGCATAAGAATCCAGGCACCCATTCTGAGATGCAACATTACTCCTCTGGCAGCTTTGCAGATGGATTCACAGAACTTGCTACTTCTTCCCCTCACCGTGTCTCCATTTTCACCTTGAATCTTGTTGACCATGGGGAATATGAAGATGAGTTACTTAACAGCTTTTTCTACAAAGCAATACATTCAATCTCTTGACGACAGGCTCTGGATGGTGATAAGATTGCAAACTGATATCAGCCAATTAGCAGACAGAGTGACCTCCTTGGAAGCGAGTAAAGAGTTGTTAGAAGATATGTATACAGCAATATAGGAATCCTCAACAACCGTTTAAGAGGGCTTTCAATTATTCATACAAAAAAATTAATATCAAATGCAGTGTATTGCAGCTAATAGATGTCTCACCCCAGGAGTTAAGTGACACTCTTACACAGTGAATGTGGTTTAACCCTTTGGGTGCCAACATCTCTGTTAGAGGTGTTCAAAATATCTGCTAAAAATGCCAGTGTCGCTCACGTGTTATATAAATTCAAATAAAAAAAATGTTGTGTAAAAAAACTATATTTCCTATATAAGGTAAACATTACAGGTCATTATGATTAATAAAAGTGTTTGTTTTTCAATTTTCACACCTATTTTGACAAATTCACTTGGTACTCAAAGTGATAAATCTGTACATGTGCAGTAGCACATCAAGTTGGCAGTCACACCTCTCTGCATAATCTCCATCCCAGTGCCCAGCATGTACGCAGAATAAGAGACAGCACAGAGAGCGGTTCTCCAACATTTCTGAGATAGATGCAGAGGAAGTTGATGCCTAAGCATCTGGTAACGTAACCCTTGCACCCACAATTATTGAGTTTAGTGGAAAAGCACTTTCCCCTAATAAAATTTACTGTTGGGCGCAATCTTTTTATTAAAGTGCTCTAAATAATCAACACCTCAGATATACATAATATTTTTCTAAAAGAATTTCATTACAAAAGGTGTCTGCTACAAACTTATTTTTTTAAGGTTAATTTTATTTATTTGATCGTTCCAAAATCATGCTTTTGAGGTTGCCCACTGAAGAAATCCTCATATTTCCCATGAAGCTGTAAAAATTAAAACGTATTAATATGTTTCATCCTTGTTGATAGGTCTTTCACTAATACACAGTACAGAAACGCTACTGCATATGTTTAGAACCGCTTTCCACCTCAGTAGTCCTCTCTGGGGACTGCACGATGTCTCTGGAAGATTGACAGGACCATTGCAAAGCTTGTTAGGCTCTGTATAAAGCCGAAGCAGTTTGAGGTGATTGTTATCCTTCAGAAATGGTATTGTTCCAAAAACAAAATCTGCATTACCAATGGAAATCTCAATCTTGATGTCTGTTCAGTTTTCTCAGTATTGTTCAGTTAAATTGTATTTTGGCATGCTTAGAATGAGGTGCTTTTCATTGAGACTTTGCTTTGAAACCTCTAACTTATCATATTAATTGCATTTTTTTCCACCGAGTGCTTTATAGGTTATCTCTTGTATAAAGACTTTTTCTCAAATATATTTTCGAGAGCAGTACACATTTAAATCTCTTATTTTTCTACCTTGTGATAGAATGGAAGCCATTGAAATATATAACAATAAATATTACTGGTAATGGTTGTGGTAATTTTAATGCAAATGCTGACTCAAACTTTTAGGATACCCATTATCAAAAAAATTAATAATGGCCTACTGTATGTCAGTGAAGTTATGCTCTTAATTGAGTTTCTGCAACAATGGCCATGGAAATGCAAAACATTTTACCTGTACATCGCATCTATTTTATAATACAGTATTAAAATTTCTTAGTTATACACTGTTCAATAAAAGTATTGAGCAAAATTTCCAAATATCACAAAAATATTCACAAAAACATTAGTTATTACAATTTCTTGTTCATTTCAATTTTTTTTATAGATAGGCTTCATAACCAAATTTGATGATTTTAATTGTTTCCATTAACTTACTGAATATATCATGTATTTGTCTCCAACTTTGTATTTATCCCTTAAGGTGTCCATACACAGGTCCAATTTGTCTGAGGTTTGGCACTTGATATGCCATTAGTACATACAATCAGGGCCAGTGCAAGCCCCCCGCCCGCCCCAGGCAAACCCCCCCCCCCGCGCGCCGCCCACCCGGAGGGGGGGAGGGTGCGGACAATACTTACTGCGGCACTGCGGGGGGGTGGGGGTTGCGGCTGATACTGCGGCGGGCGCCTGCACCCCCCCACCCCCCGGAGCGCTGTACCTGCTGTTACGATGCTACGCTGTACCTGCTGCGATGTACAGCTTCCGGGTGCTGCGAGTCCTCTCCGTCCTCAATGAAATCCCCGCAGCAGGGAGCGGGCGGCGCGCGGGGGGCAGCGCTGATTGACGCCGGGCAGGAAGGGATGCTTTCTGGTACCTCGGTGGCTCGGTACCGCCCTCCAGTGGCCTGCGCCCTAGGCAAATGCCTAGTCCTGCCTAGTGGTGGTGCCGGCCCTGCATACAATTTAAATGTATGTGAAAAGGACTCCAAGCACGGTAGGATGTGCATTCCCCCTGGCAGCGTTAAAGGGCTTGCTGGGCTCTGAACACACACAGCCAAGTGTGCGGGTCTGAGTTGGGCCATTTGTTATACTACAGTTACCAGTTCTTTCCTGGTGTACATCTGCGCATATGAATGTGCAAACACTGATCTAGACTTTGCAGTTGTGCTTAGTGTGTCTAAGTGCCATTCAGGCAGTGGCGTAAGTTTGTCCCAGTTGCCCGGAGGAAAGATAAATATTGTGCCCCTCCCAAACACACACACACACAGCACCTTATATAATTATATGTATGCATGCGTGTGTATGTATTTATGTATGATATCTTTATTATGTTTAAATGTGATGTTTATGGTCCTGCTAGGAGGGGGAGGCAGCCACAGAAGCGAAATTGACAGCTTTCAATTAACTGATTCAAACTTGCAGGGGAGGAGAGGTACCCCCTTGGGAACAAGAGCCCAGCGGCAGATGACTCCATTGCCTCCCAGAGTTACACCTCTGCATTCAGGCATCCTCTGGGAACACCCATTACTTTTTCAATGCACTTCTCTGGACATTCGTCTAAATTCACAGATGGCACAAATGATTTATTTTCAAAGTGAATGACCGGTAGTCAACATTTGGGTTACAGGGAGTGGTTAGCTAAATACATTTTTTGGGCATGTCCTAGAGTGAAACTGGGAATTAGTTTGCAATTGGAGAGACCCTGGCATCTGAGCTGAGATGTACATCCTGGGACTGCATAGGGTTGCACAGATGGTTGATAGTGTGACAAATATTTGGACATACTGGGGCAGATGTATTAACCAGCGTTAAGTGCAAAAATGCACTTAACGCTGGTTAACTGGGAGGGTTTACGTCTGTCCTAATGTATTACTAGCGCACCTAACGTGCGCTAGTGACAGCAAGCCGAGTTACGCTCGGCGGGGCTGTCCCTGCAATCCCCCCCAGGGATTAACGGCCGGGGTGATGTATTAACAGCCTTCAAGGCGTTAATTCACCCCGGCCGCTTCGCCAGCTCAGGGCTAGCGTTGTCCTATCCCCCACTATGGGGACAACGCTAGCCCTGCGTCTGGCTTGGGCTGCGCTGGAGATCTCGCGGTTTTAGCGAGATCTCGCGCATGCCCAGTAAGCCGGGCAGGGGGGGCAACGGCGACTGCGCATGTGCGGGGCGGCGAGGGAGCCGATAAGGAGAGCCGTTAACGCTGGGGATAACGGCTCTCCTTATCGGCTTTGGGGGGGTTAATACATCTGCCTATAACGTTTGCCCGCTTCTCCACTTTATGCTGGAGAAGCGGGACTCGTTATTCTCAAAACGTTATAGGCAGATTAGTACATCTGCCCCACTGTAAGTGAGCAGCAGTGGTGGGTGTTACACAAGATAGCGTCTGAGTTCTAACCTATTTCTGCAAGACTGCTGCATGTAAAATTGCAGTTGCCAATGCAACTACATGCGAGATGAATCAGGCCCTTAGACATTTGCGCAGTAAAAAATAATCCTGCAACTACTGTGCATCTGACATAGACATAGCATGGGACTAGAATTAGTTCTCTGTTGCAACATATGCTAATATTTTCATTATACTATAGTGAGCTTTTTATAATACTGAACTTAAATGTGTAAAATATCTAATAATGTATTATTAATAAATAGGCTTAATACAGTATACTGTATGTATACTGAGTCAACAACCTTGCTCCTCTACTTTATATGGATCATAGAAATCTTCACAAAATCTGTGTATATTAGAAATTGCACTATGCCTGTTTTATATTTGAATATTCTGAGATTCTACTTCAGAATATTAATATAAATGCTTTAAAAATATGTTATTTCCAGAGAAAATGTAGGAAGCCTATAAGGTCTAAATGTATTTAACATGCTTAATTAAAGTCTTCCAATTATATGCAAATGTGCTTGTAAAATATATCTGCCTTTAAAATTGTATCTTTCATGCAAAATGTCACCCAAAGCAGTTTATATTGCTTTATAATTCACATCTCCATAGAAAAGAATACTTTTTGTGGGTTTAAAATTAGACACCGGTTATGGATTAATTACTGTGAAGAAACATTTGTTTGGCATCAGCGAGCTGTGCTACATAATATATTAAGTTAATCAGACATTATTGGTTGGTAATGGAGAAAGTAGCGAGGTGACAATAAGATGATCAGAAGCAATCCAGGTCAGATCTGCTACTCCTCAAAGAGAGCAGAATGTTGTATTTGTGTTGGACTCACAGTATTGTTCAATTCAAATAAAAATACATTTTTTTTGATGGTTTGGATTCTGGTTTAGATGATGCTTCAAAATCCATTTTCCCAGCTTCTACCTCTCACCAAGGGCAGCTTGAGCCTGGGCGTAAACTGAAATAAACATCTGTATTAGCCCTTTGTGAGAGATGTGCAAAATATCATGCTAAAAATGCCAGCATCACTCACATTTGTTATAGAAATTCAAATAATAAATGTTGTGTAAAAAAGATTATATTTCCTTTATAAAGTAAATATTACAAGTCATTATGATGAATAAAAAGGATTGCTTGGCAATTTTCACACCTATTTTGTCAAAATCACTCAGAGGCTAAAAGTACATAATGTGAGTACAACATGATGTTCAACAGGTTCATTCCTAATAGACCTCCCACTATGTATATCCAGTCTACATGGCAGGTAAAGGTAAACATTGTGCCACATTGTTCACTTAGCTGGATATTCTATGGCAGGTCCTATTATACAATGTATTACATTGGATCTCCAGTACCTTAGAATTATTTTAATCTGTTTACACAGTTTCTAATCAAATGCTTGCTCATCACTGGAAAAGATAAAGGAAAAAAAAAGATTTTCTTCTACAACAACGATAAGAATGAACAGAATACAATGTCTAGAAACTTAGAAACTTACAGGTTTCAAGTCACATCTAAGGATTTTTAATAGTAGAAGTCAGTACAATAAGTTTCTAAGAAATATACTGGTAGCTCCTACCACACTTTATAATGGAAGTTATTTTAAATCAATCACCCACAAGCTCTAAGAATATAATATATGTTATTGATTGACATCTAGTATATTTAAGGTCTCAGTTGTTAGAAATGAGCTGTCCAGGAGCAATGGCGGATGGCCCACTTTCTGAAGTATCTGGGCATTGCATGATATCAGATGCCATTTTACTATTTCCCACTATTAGCACAGACATACTTTAAACTATCCATTACTGGATTCATCAGCTTGTGTACCTACATTTTGGGCCAAATGCAATAGCGTGTGAGAATCAGAAAGTGAGAGCTTTTGGGAGAGTTTTCCCATTAAGCGGTAATCAATTTCATGGCAAAATCAACCTGTTTTTTTTCCAGTGTAAATGATTGCCGCTTTAAAAACATGGGATAACTCTCCCCAAATCTCTCACTTTCTGATTCTCACACCCTATTACATTTAGCCCCTTGTGTGTCTGTTACTGGCCAACATCTTCTGTGTCCATTACCTTACTTCTTACTTTACTTTGTACACTTAGCATAAATAATCAATGTGCATAGTGTTTTTTTTAATCAATGTTTTATAATTAATGTTCACAGCTTCATGCTATGGTAGGGGCAAGTATCTATAGATAGTGACAAGTGCTCAATTAGTTTAGTAATACCATTCAGGTGCATGAAAAGGAGGGGTAATACGGTAATACTGATTAATACCCCTTTTACACCGCCGAAAAATCCGGGTCAGCGGCGGGTCAGACCCGGATCCGCGGCGGTGTAAATGGGGGGTATCCGTTTCCATTTACACGGGTCCTCTACCCAGGTCCTGACCTGGGTAGAACACGGATAGGACCCGTGTAAATGTCGGTGTAAATGGTCCCGCTGCGGGTGCAGGCACCCGCAGCGGGTCCACAGCGTGCAGCGCTGGGGAAGATGTTCCCAGCTGCTGCGGGAGGAGGGGGGTCCCTGCGGCTGCTGAGGAGAGGGGGGTACCTGTCAGCCTGCTGTGCTGGGGGTACGGGGGTGCTGGGGGTACCTGTCCTGTCTGCGGTCGGATCTCAGCGGAGAAGATGATGTGCGCCGCTGCTGTATCACCCCCCCCCCCCCGCATCCGGCAGCCGGTCCCTGCGGCGTATGGAGTGTCAGTATCGGCGGTCCCTCCAGCGCATAGGAACTAGTACTAGTTCCCATGCGCCAGAGGGACCCCCGCCACTGACACTCCATACGCCGCACGCCGCAGGGACCGTCTGCCGGGGAGGGGGGGGGGGGGTGGTACAGCAACGGCGCACATCATCTTCTCCGCTGAGATCCGACCGCAGACAGGACAGGTACCTTCAGCACCCCTTGCACCCCCCAGCACCCCGGTACCCCCAGGTACACCAAGCACAGCAGGCAGGACAGGTACCCTCCGGCACCCCCAGCACCTTAAAAAAAAAAAAAAACACTTAACCTGGGTCAGCCCTGATATATATATATATATATATATATATATATATATATTTCTATATATATATATATATATATATATATATATATATATATATATTTCTATAAATATATATATAAAATATTATTTAAGGCAGGGCTGACCCAGGTTCAGTGTAAATGGTGCAGACCCAGGTCCGACCCAGGTCAAAGTGCTGTGTAAATGGGGTATAAAGCAGGGTCAGACCCTGGATACTCCAGCATTCAAAGACCAGGGTCCGACCAGGGTTTTTGGTGTAAAAGGGGTATAAGTAAGAAATCCATGGTTTCCCTCCGCTCACTGAATAGTATTGGTAACCAATCTACAACACTACATGATAATACAATTCAAAGTTATATTTTACATATATTTGCGCAAATTTATGTGTAAGCCCCCATGCCATCATCAAGGCTTCTCTGTATATTGGGGGTCCCTAGCACTATATCTAGGTGCAGGGTGCAGCACCCCAAAAACCAACATAAGCTAGAAAACACTGAGTGGCACACCAGTGAAATACTATAGCGTTAATAAATATTAGTGATAGGAAGCTGAAGTTATATATAGAAAGTGAGCGAGAGAAAGAAAAAAAAATTAAATGTAATTAAAATATTAAAGCAACAGTGTTAGTGAGAAAAAAAATAGTGCTAAGTGTTAATAGAATGTAATGCCGTGCCGCACTAGAGCCACCCAGCTCAACCAGTCCAAGGGCAACGCACCCCACACTAACGTTATCCTAAATAGGGTCTATTATTAACCAGCAAGGAGCCACATGATAATGACTTCCTACTTATATATATCTAAACTAAGAGCAAAATACCTTGGAGCAATACTCCATGGGGCATACAGTATCAGGACCTGCATCTCCTCCTTATGCAGGCTCCTTTCTGCCCCTCTCACAACAGACATATAGATAGTGGCAAGTGCTCAATTAGTTTAATAATACCATTCAGGTGCATGGGAGGAGGGGTAATACAGAGTAAGTTAAAATCCATGGTTTTCCCAGTATTAGTAACCAGTCTAGAACTCTAAATGATAATAAAATTCAGAGATATTGGTTACATATATGTGCGCAAATTTATGTGTAAGCCCCTAAGCTGTTGTCAAGGCTTCTCTGTATATTAGCGGTCCCTGGTGCTATATCTAGGTACAGGTTGTGGCACCCCAAACACCCAGCAAGTATCTATCTCCACAAGCTTTCTTCATGTGTCTTTATTATAGCTTATATTGTGAAACCGTATCACTATAGTAACAAATTACTTTATTGTATTTCCTCCCAGCAATAGTAGAATTATGTCAGGCTTGACTCAAAGGATAAAGGAACTCTTTCTTGCCAACACTGGGTTTTTTTCCCAACTTTTCTGAACATGTGGGGTGACATTCTATGCTTTGAGATAAATGCGCATGTTTTTTTAGCGCACCACATCGCCGCAAATCGCACTTTTTGAAATCGCACTTTCCAGTCATAATTCGCATATTTAATGTGATGCGTTTTGGAGGCTGAAAAGTGCGAAGAGGTGCGATTTTAAGTAACAAAAAAGTGCGAATTCTTCCGCCGGTCATGTGCGAGTTTTGGACCAACCAGAGTGCGATTTACAAAACTGTCTCCGCATGACTAAGAACCCCCCAACCTATTGGCCCACCTGTGTCCCCTCCATTATGTATCACACCCCCTATATATAGGGGCATTGGCGCCATTTCACTCTTTGATAGGAAGTAAGGAGCATGGAGAGGAGCAGTGGCAGTGTGAGTACAGGAAGAGGTGTTGGTGGCAGAGTGAGGAGTGGCAGAGGGAGCAGTGGCAGAGTGAGGAGTGGCAGAGGGAGCAGTGGCAGAGGGACCAGTGGCAGCAGCCAGACAAGTGTGAGAGCCAGCAGTGTGGCAGGCAGCATGGCCACAGCAAGGGCAGCCCCACACCAGGCCCTGGGCGTCCAGCCCCAGCAGGAGGAGGTGGAGGATCCGCTGGCATCCCCATCCTACAGCCAAGACCCTGACCATACCCCACACCAGCTGCAGGAGGGCCACATGTCAGAGGTGGAGGAAGATGGTGGTGAGGAGGAGGAAGACACTGGCATGGAGGAGGAGGGCTACATGGCTGGAATTGAAAATGAGGAGGAGGAGGTGGAAGCTGGCCGCACAAAAAGTGGCCGAAAGGTCCGCTTTTCATATGAGGAAAATGCAGCACTTGTCCGGGCTATCCTGCCAGTGTTTGACCGTTTGCTTGGCAAATCTCACCACAAGACCACTGCACAGCGCAAAAGGGCTATGTGGAAGGACATCACCCAGGCGGTGAATGCTGTCAGTCAGCACAAGCGCCTGGTCCGCAATGTGAAAAAGAGATTCAACGACATCAAACGGCAGTTGAAAAGTAAAATGGCCATGGAGTTGGAGGAGGCCACCAAGACTGGAGGAGGAAGCCCCACCACTGTGTGCTACACTTCGTATGAGGTGAAGCTGAAGCGCATCATACCCCCTGAGGTCCTGCCTGGCATGCACGTGGCGGATACCGATAGGCCGCAAACGCCATCCAGAGCTGGTAAGTGTGACCCCATGCAATCCAAAACATACATGCCAATGTATTCTAACTATAATGTTCACTTGTATTGTTATGCTAAGTAAAGTGCTGCTGTGGAACTACATAGCCCAGCAAGGTCATGCACAAGAAATTGCCTGCTACTATTTTTACATTGCTGATAATGCTGGGCCTTGTAGTTCCACAACTGCTCATATTGATTAACACTGTAACATTCTTTCTAGCAGCCTAACATGTATGTGGACAAAAACCCAGAGGTGTACTGGTGGTTTAGCTGCCATGCCTACATACCACAGATTATCCAGTAGTTGTCATGTGTACAATAGTTTAATAATAATCTTACACAATAATCTTTGGGTTTAAACCAAAAAAAAGGTGGTGAAGAAATAAAGCAGTCCTTATCCAAAGGGTATTGTCCATTATTGTCATTTCAATGCATGTTTGCAGAAAATGCTTAGCCATTGCAAGGTCCATAATGCCTGCCCATCTTTCCTTGTACAGATTGTCCATCCCGAAGTGCTCACGCATCCAAGACCAGAAGGCCCGTTGCTGCAGAATCTGCGGAAGCAGGTAAATGAACAAAAAACACGCCATTACACATACAGTACACACACCCATTTCACATCAACAATATCTCACACCACATTCATCTCCTGCTGCTACATTGCAACGGAAATGAATGTCATCTGAGATAGGCATGTGACATATTATTCATGTCAATGTTACATGCTGTATCGGGGTACATGTGTAAGTACATAACACCCCTAGGTATGTGCGTCCAGCATCTCAAGCCCTTTCTAAAACAGTATAGACGACAGTCTGGCCTATATATGCATCAGTACTTACCTCTTCATCTGTATCCACAGGTGCTATACAACTAGGGAGCAACCAAACAGATTCTTCAATGATGGTGCTAGACGAAATGGACATCATTCTTGAACCGGTCGAGACCTTTGCGGCAGAGGAAGAAATACAGACCTCGTCACAGAGTGATCTTTACCCAAGTGGGGTGTCTCCCAACCCACCCCCACCCACCAACACACCCCATACAGCCGCTTCGGCTTCCCAAGTAGCTAACTCCTTGGTCAATTTCAAGGAAAAACAGATAGAATTCATGGCCTCCCAAAGCCTCCAAATAGGTAACATCCAGGGGTAAGAGGAGAGAGGATATTTCACAGTAATTTAAATGAATAAGATGAATCTATATTCATGTATATATATGTAAAGGTGAAAAAATAGAGAGCGCCACACACCTGAGAAATTTTTAGTTAATAGAAAATATTTTACTAAATATAAAAATCAAATACATATAAAAACAATGACAACAATATAATAAATTCAGCTCCTTATAAAAATAGGGAAATGATCAAGATTTATCATCGGTGAGTCAGACTCCGCTCCAAACAAATGCCTGATTTACTGAAGAGACAGAGCTCTATGGAGTGGTATCGCGTTAAATGAGTTCTTTCAAATAAATGTTAGTTCATTTGTAGTAGAATGACAAAGATTAACGTGCCACTAAGTGTCCAATGACATAAGGTTTTTCCAATATTTAGTATGGTGAGGGACCCTCAAAAGAATTTCTGCTCATACTACCTCTGTAGTTTAAGATGGATTGCCTCTCATATGCCTGCGGTCGCCAGGAGATGTTTTGTTCTTCCGTGCGGCTCAAACTACAACCCACTAGGACGGTCAGCCGTGAACGGCGTGCCGCCGATGGATTGAGCAGGGAGTGAGCCCGCACTGACCTGATATAAATTTCCAGGTGCTCCGTTGAAGGCTTCCAAAGTTTAGCAGGTGCGAGGTCCACTTTCACTGGATCGCGATGGTACGATTTCAGAGCGGCTGCTCGTAGTGACAGGCAGTCTGGGCAGAGAGCTGGCAAGGTAGTCAGTGCCTTGCAAATAATCCTTGACACGTTTCTCCGCTGTGGAACAATAGCGGTTTCATCAGAAGGGGATAATTTGGGTGCATATGCCCTCCGGTATTTAACAGACAGGTGTCCAATCAGACAGGACTAATCAGGAAACCTGTTAGAATAGTCCAGGTGTGTTTTAACTCATTCGGAGTTATGGAGAATAAGAGGTGGTGCGGTGGAGCAATTAATTATACAACCTTATAAAAGGAGCATTTGTATTTAACTAAACTGATAAATAAATAGTTGCATTTAAATATAGACATATATATGAATATACAATAATACAGATATAAAAAAAAACTTTATTGGATCAAATAAAGAAGGAATGGCATCGCTTGAATATATAGAACGTGATGGAGAGATAATTAGATCTAGTTACTAAAATTTGTTCACTAGAGCCATGGCTCAGGTGGTAAGGTGTCGCGCTTCCACTGTAGGTAACAAGTAACTGTGTGGGTTCGAATCCAACAGAAATCCTCTTTGTTTTTTATTTTTATTCGTTTTTAATTTTTTATTTTTTATGTTTTGTTGATTTTTTATTATTATTCTTTAATGTTTGATGATGAATTGAATTAGATTGATTGATCTCATGTATTTTTTAAATACAATTTAGTATACCTCTACAAATATTCCATTCAGTAGGAATTTTTTGCGAGATAATTTATATGAAAATTTAGCTGTCTCCATTCATATATGATATGGAGGATTTCTTATATATATGAAATAAAACCAATCAATTCAATTCAGATATTCAATGTCTCTAGTAAAAATAGAGAAGGGGGAAACAATCTAGTCCAGATATTTAACAGTAAATAGCGATAATAATAATAGCATATGATTATAGATATGATCCATTATATCTCCATCAAGTCAATTTTAATAGGAATCAAACAGATACATGTTCGATGAAGGGTTGGTCAATGGTAGGAATACATAGATAATAAATCCATTACGTATATATATGAACACAAAATTATTAATCACAATATCTTCAGTGGGGGCATCTTCAACATTTTTACTCAAGAACTATAATTGCTGGTTATCTTATAGACTCAGATCAAAAAATTAAAAAATGATTTAAGAAAATAAATATATAAGCAGAAAAAATAACGAAAAGGATACATGAATAATACTACAAAAAGAAGGGTAATTTAATACCTAGCGGTAGAGCAGATGAAGGAACAAGGAATGGGGGGGGGGGGGGGGAGGGAAGAAAAAAGAGGGGGTTACCTTAGAATAACTATCCATCAAACATTATTTAACTCAATTGATTCATTTAGGCCTGCTGGATATAATGTATTTAATGCAAAAATCCAGTAGGCTTCTTTTCTACAGAGATGGTTAAACCTATCACCTCCCCTAGATGTGATATCAATCTTCTCAATGCCCTGAACTTTTAAATTCTCTATATTGCCATGATGTCTAGATTTAATATGCCTAGACAGACTGTGTGCTTGAACCCCCTTCAAAATATTTCTTCTATGTTCTAGAAATCTAATATTTAAAGTGCGGGTGGTGCGTCCCACATATTGCGCTCCACATGTACATGTGACCAAATAGATGATATAGGTTGAAGAACAATCAATATGGTTATTGATAGTATATAGATTACCAGTAGAGGAGGAACAAAACTGACTGCCAGTTTTCAGGAATTTGCAAGTGATGCATCTAGATCTCGTACACTTAAAACATCCTTGGTTTTTAATGTTATGTGTAGAGTCATTTTTATGATTATCTGTCAGAAAATGGCTAGGTGCCAAACAGTTTTTCAAAGAGGCGTTCTTCTTGAAAACCAATCTAGGATGTTCATCCAAAGCATCCGCCAAAAATTTATCACTTTTAAGAATTCTATGGTTTTTGTTTATGATGTTTTTAAGTTGTCTAGAGTGAGTATTATATTTGGAAACAAAAATAGTTATGCGGTCTTCTGAATAAGCTAGATTAGACTGAGGATTTTTGTTATTAGTTTTAGTTAAGATCGAAATTTGCGAACTTGCTAACGCTTCTCTTTTTGCCTACCAAAGAAGTTGTGGAGGGTAACCAGATTCAATAAAAGCCACTGTTAGTTCCTCTGCCTGTCTAATGAAATCAGAATCATTGGAACAATTCCGTCTGATTCTGAGATATTGGCTCTTGGGGATGTTATTGACCCATGGACGGTGGTGGCTGCTCCTATAGTTTAAAAAATTGTTACAATCAACTTCCTTTTTGTAAGTCAATGTGCGAATTGACTTCCCTTCGGCTGAGAGTGCAATATCCAAGAAGGTAATCTCTTTGTGATTAATAGTGCTGGTGAAGGTGAGTCCAAAGTGGTTAGTGTTGAGATAAGAAACAAATTGTTGTGCTAAAGAAAAACCACCTTCCCAAACGAAAAATAAATCATCAATGTACCGCCCATAGTACACCAAGTTCGCCCCAAATGGGCCGCTCCAAACAAACTCCTCCTCAAGGCGGCCCATATATAGATTGGCAAAACTGGGGGCGAACTTGGTGCCCATGGCGGTACCAAGGATTTGTAAATAATTAACACCATTAAATGTGAAGTGATTATGAGAGAGAATGAATTGTACCGAATCAATCAGGAATTCACGTGTGGTGTCGCTGAGGTCACTATCCAGAGTCAAATAATGTTCTAGGGATTCAATCCCTCCCTTATGTGGGATGTTACTATATAGTGATTCGACATCACAAGTCAAAAATAAATAATCAGGATGCCAGATTATATCTCTGATATTATTTAGAAATTGAGTGGTGTCCCTGATATAGGACCTCAGCGACACCACATATTTTTGTAAGTGCGTGTCAACGAATGCCGATAAATTAGATGTGAGGGACCCAACACCAGAAATTATAGGTCGCCCGGGGGGTGAAGTGATGGATTTATGAATTTTTGGTAAATGGTAATACGTGGGAGTGACCGGAAACTGATTGTGTAAAAATAGAAATTCCTTCCTGGATATTGCACCCCCAGCCAGGGCACTATCCAACATGTTTTTAAGTTTTTTCGAGTAACAGGGGGTGGGATCTTGTTCAAGAATTTGATAGAATTTCTTATTGTTAAGCTGTCTTAGAGCTTCAGCTACATAATCCATCTTATTTTGTATAACTGTTCCACCCCCTTTATCCGCTGTTTTAATTATTATAGAGTCGTCTTCCATCAGACTCTTTAAAGCTGCTCTCTCGTTGGGATGGAGATTATCGTTTCTGGATTTGGCTGTTTTATCGTTTGCTTTTTCACACATTACTCTGAGATCTTGCAGGGTTGAGGAATAAAAGGCTTCAATGCAGCCATCTTTTTGTTGTATTGGGTAGAATTCTGATTTTTTCCTCAATTTATTGAGGTTTTTGTTGGTGATATCGTAAATGGGGGTGATGGGATGATCGTCACTTGTATTATCTAGTAGTAAATCCTCTAATATAGATAACATTCTTCTATCATCTCCATCTAGCACAATTGGGATAGGATCGCAGTTAGTCTCTCTAGCTTGTTTAGAAATAAAATGTCTTTGTCTGCATAAATCGCGGGTATAGCGATTTAATTCGACAAACAAATCAAAAAGTTTGGGAGGTTTGGCTGGCGCAAATTTGAGGCCTTTGGAAATAATAGCTTTTTCGCTCTCAGTTAGAATTTTAGAGGAAAGATTATAAAGACCTTTATTTCTCAGTCTTTTCTTATGATTTTGGGTTGATTTCTTGTACCCTCCTCTGGTTCCTCTAGTTCTAAACTTTTCCTTTTTGGGACTTCTGAATTCAGGATCTCGTATGGATTTTGGGACCTCCAGAGTGGATATAGGTCCTTCCCTAAAAAACTAATCTGACTGGATGGATTTCTATTGGAATACTGTTTAGGTATTGCTCCCCCGTGTCTATGATCAAAGGACAAACGGGGGGTAACTTGGGTGTCCCTATTTGTTTCGAATCTGTTGTTAGTGTTATTGGGAAACTTGTTTGAGGAGTTTTTTCTACCTCGTGAGAATTTATTAGTGCTATGATCTCTGTTGGAATACCTAGAATTGCTATTATCCCTACTTTGAAGTCTGCCCCTCTGAGCAGGGGAATTGTGGTATTCTGTTCTATTGGACACATAATTAGAATTCCTAAACTTTCTATTATAGGTTCTGACTTGATTATTTTGATAGTCTGCTAAATCACGGGAGAGTTTATTATTTTTTGAATTAATCAAAAAACGTTCATATTCCTCAATTTTTTGGTTAAGTTTTAGATCTAGATCTGAAAAGTCTGGACATGATTTGAATGATTTAAGTTGGTTCTGAATCAGATTGATCTCAGTTGTAGCCTCCGCGACTTTTGTTTCCCTAAAAGAAATAAGTAATTTAATAAGATTAAAAGAACATTGATCTAAGGTTTCATTCCATTTGGTGGTTAGTTCTTCATTATCCTGAAAAGAACAGGATTTGAAGATGCGTAATCCTCTGGGGATTATCTTGCTGTCTAAATATTTAGTCAGCAGCATTTTGTCAAGCCAATGTCTTGTTTCATTTTTTAATAGAATTTCTAATCGATTGAACAAATGTGACATATCAGGTGGGGTGGGGTTATTCAAAGAATTCTCTTTGTTAGTAGTGCCACCTAACAATTGATTACGTCTCATGTTTCTAGAGTTTAAATCAAGAGATGCCATTCCTTATTACTCTAAAAAATTTGTAAAAATAACTGAAATAAAATGAATTAAATTAAATGAAAACAGATAATGAAAATAGAAATAAAAACAAATTCTGAGTGCAATTTTGCAACTATAAAGATATATATAAATGCTGCCCAAAAATTATACCAGATATAATACAATATAAAACAACAGAAACAATCAGGCGCAGATAGTTAGAAAATTGCTCCACCTTTTGATCTATATATACACATGAAGGTATTCAAAAGATTTTCCTAAAAGGGTCGAATAGCAGTATGGCTGCTCCCAAATGCAAATCTGGAGATTGACTATAGTAGCAAGAGGAGAGAGGATATTTCACAGTAATTTAAATGAATAAGATGAATCTATATTCATGTATATATATGTAAAGGTGAAAAAATAGAGAGCGCCACACACCTGAGAAATTTTTAGTTAATAGAAAATATTTTACTAAATATAAAAATCAAATACATATAAAAACAATGACAACAATATAATAAATTCAGCTCCTTATAAAAATAGGGAAATGATCAAGATTTATCATCGGTGAGTCAGACTCCGCTCCAAACAAATGCCTGATTTACTGAAGAGACAGAGCTCTATGGAGTGGTATCGCGTTAAATGAGTTCTTTCAAATAAATGTTAGTTCATTTGTAGTAGAATGACAAAGATTAACGTGCCACTAAGTGTCCAATGACATAAGGTTTTTCCAATATTTAGTATGGTGAGGGACCCTCAAAAGAATTTCTGCTCATACTACCTCTGTAGTTTAAGATGGATTGCCTCTCATATGCCTGCGGTCGCCAGGAGATGTTTTGTTCTTCCGTGCGGCTCAAACTACAACCCGCTAGGACGGTCAGCCGTGAACGGCGTGCCACCGATGGATTGAGCAGGGAGTGAGCCCGCACTGACCTGATATAAATTTCCAGGTGCTCCGTTGAAGGCTTCCAAAGTTTAGCAGGTGCGAGGTCCACTTTCACTGGATCGCGATGGTACGATTTCTGAGCGGCTGCTCGTAGTGACAGGCAGTCTGGGCAGAGAGCTGGCAAGGTAGTCAGTGCCTTGCAAATAATCCTTGACGCGTTTCTCCGCTGTGGAACAATAGCGGTTTCATCAGAAGGGGATAATTTGGGTGCATATGCCCTCCAGTATTTAACAGAGAGGTGTCCAATCAGACAGGACTAATCAGGGGTACATGCGTGACACCTTCCTTCAGTTACGCAAAATGGCACGTAGTGTACGGGTAGGTGTAGGCACTCATGTGCGCATTGCTAACAGCATTGACACCCGTTTTGCAGAGCAAACTGCTGCTGTAAGGGAACAGAATAGGAATATTGGCAGCCTGGCGCAAAGTATAGCTGCCCTAACCCAATCATGCACAGCACAGACCAATGCCTTACTAGCTATGCAGGCCCAAATTCAGCAGCTGGAAGCCAATGTGGGAGGTGGCGCAGCATCTACCCTCAGCAGTGTATCCAGCACCCCAATAAGTGGCTCCCCCACTTCCCCACCCCGTCGGAGTGTTAGGACCCGTGGTGGGCTTGGTACAGGGTCTAGAAGTGGTGTAGGGGTGCCTGATGCTGGGAGAAGGTAGCTCATATATGTTTGTTAATTTTGTCAAATCCAAAACATTTTTGTAACATGCCCCCACAGTTGTTATTTTTCACCTTCAAAAATGCAGATTGCGGCTGAAAAAGTAGAAAGAAGTAAAAATGTCTAACCGCATACCATTGTGTTTGTGTGTTTTTAAGGAAACCAATTATTGTGTGCAGTATAAAATATTGTAATGGTATATGACAATGGGATTGCACTAAAGTAGTGTGGGGTATCTCCTTGGGCGGCAAAGGTTGTGCATCTACATATTCTAGCAGGCTCTGACACTCATGCTTTGGACTGTAATGGTTATAGTGTGTCAGGGCATGCTGGCACGTGTAGTTCCACAACACCAGTGAGCCATGTTTGACTGCATACTTCATTCATACATGTATGAAATGTACTTACAAGCTAGATACCAGCAAGGGATAGGTCAGCACCACCATCTGCATCCGTTGGGCTCTGTGTACTAGGCTAAATGTGGGTGGAAGCAGATGGTATTGGTCACACATTAGTTAATGAATACACTTACAGCACAGGTACATTTTGGAATACAGGGCACATGTGCTTACCAGAAAAGTAACGGCTAATGATGTGTGTGCGCACCAGATTCCCCCTCAGCGTACCCCTGACTACCCGAGGTGTGGTTGGTTGGGCTTCCTGCACGACTGCTGCATGTTCCTCCTCCACATAGGCAGGTTGGGACAGGGCTATGTTGTGCAGCATGCAGCAAGCCTGGATGATCATCACTACTTTGGCAGGGTGGTAAAGCAGTGTACCCGACGACCTGTCCAAACACCGGAAGCGACTCTTCAAGACGCCAAATGTGCGCTCCACCACATTGCGGGTTGCAATGTGGGCTTCATTATACCGGTGCTGTGCAGGGCCCTCTGGGGTGTGCAAAGGTGTCATGAGCCAGGAAACACAACCATATCCTGAGTCACCTAAAACACATATAGGAAGTGATTGCCTTATATGGTAAGGTATGTGTTTCTTTCAAACAGAACACAGTGGTAGAAGAGCAATATGCTTGTGAAAGAGGAAACACACACATTGCAGCAGGTACAATTAGGGACAGACAGGGTAATATGTTAAAAGGTACTTACCTAGTAGCCAGCCCTCTGGCATTTAGTGGTTGGTAAATCTGTTCCAGAGGGCTGAGTGTCTCAGAATATAGGCGTCATGGCAGTTTCCCGGAAAGCCTGCCACAACACTCAGGATTTTCAAATGAGCATTGGATACAACCTGCACGTTCAGGGAGTGCCGCCCACGCCTATTGACGTAGACGTGTCCCCGCACGTGCGGTGCCCTAATCCCAATGTGTGTGCAGTCTATAGCTCCCAGCACGCGAGGGAATGCTGAGAGTCTATAGAAAGCCAACTTGTGGTCCTGCCACTCCTACTCAGAACTGGGGAATCTGATGTATGTCTGCCACAACTTCTTTAAAGCAAGTAACACTTGAGTAAAATGCTTAAAGAAAGTGGCCTGTGATACCCCCAAGGCCCATGAGGTCACAGACTGAGTGGAGCCTGTGGCCAAATAGTAGAGGGCACACATTAATTTGTGCAGCCCAGACACTGCATAGTTGCCTCCCCCAAAAGGGTCCAAATCATCTCTCACCTGCTCATATAAGTCCAACAGGTTAATGCGGTTCAGCCTAAACATCCCCACAACCTGTTGATCCGAGAGGGAGTCCAGGTACAGCCGAGCACGATACATACGTGGGGTACGCAGTAGTCGGGGGGCTACCTGGATCTGGTGCGCAGCTTCCTCCCTCCTGCGCAGCTCCTCAAAATGGGCCACATCACAAATCAGCAACTCCAAACCACTCTGCAAAATCTCCATGTCTCAAACCCGCACAGGTGTCCTTAATGATGTTGGGGTTTATGTAGGGGTGTTTGTGAGTGAAAATAAAGGCACCTGTGGTGAAATTAACCATGTGTGCACTTGACCAAAATGAGTTCTGGGCCAAATCGCCAAACAGAACCTGGTCTGAAATAAGTGCAATAATTAGACACCTAAAAAGTGCGATTTGCGAAAGTGCATTGCATTAAATAAGCGAGTTGTATACTTTTCTATACGAAAACATCTGGATGCGATAAAAATGCGAATTAATCTCGCACTTTTGGTCCGCATGCCTTAACGCACATAATATGCGATTTCAGTCCCTCAGCGCATCCCATTAAATTGGCGATTTGACGGGAAAATGCGATATCGCCATTTTGTTGACTAATTAACGCCAAAAAATGCAAATCTCATCCCATAGAATGTCACCCGTGGAGTCTAACAAGGCACTGGTTTTAGCCAACCATATCTACAAGGGAATTTGGGCTTTGGTGCAGATATGCCACAGGTTGGGGTCCTCAAGATGAGCACTAGTAGTAACGAAAAGGGAGGGATGCATGGCGCAAATAGATAGTAGAGAGTAGTGAGGACTTGTGGAAAATGTGCGGTTTTACTATATGGAAGTAATCTAGGAGCACAGAAGCACACTGTAATAGTATTGCTCATTGGGAATGCACTATGTGCTGATAGTGTGTGGAGGAACTCTGTAAAGGAATGTTAGCTGGATGTATGGAGACACATTGTAGCCCAGGCATGCAGGCAGTGTTGTGTCCTACAATAGAGGAGTACATAGATTGGAGCACATTTTTCACAAATGGTGGAGTGTTTCACAAAGTCCAAGTCCACACAGTCCGAGAGCCAGGAACAAACCATATGAATAAATAAAGATCTGACAGAGCTGCTCATTGGGTTCAAATGGTTTGCCAGTTAACAAGGTAGCTTGTGATTGGAGGAAGCAATCAAGTGATCAAAACTAAGACTTAAACACTGCATGTGACCACAGGAGAATTGTGGTTATCTCCATCCATTTACAAATGATTACATGGCATCCATCACCCTGAACATGGAGATGCCAAACCACAGGCCAAAGCTTGACAAATTACCTCAATTTCTTTGAATACTTGACTAATATATTTTTATTTCACTAAACACTCTTTCCAAACTCCTTTCCAATGTCTTTATTCTTTTAAAGTACTTTCCACTTTTGATGTAACATCTAAAGAGCATCACCTTCACTTCCATGGTATGACATCTTCCACTTCCACGTGACCGTTTTTTTTCTCTCACAACTTCAGTTGTTTTAATATCATGGAGACAAAAATTCCTTATGAATAATTTTATACTTTATGCAGATGGTCTCCTCTAGGAAACACACTTCTCAGTATCATCTTTCTCAAGGAGGCTCTGTAATTGCTTTCCAGCTTCTCATAGACATCATGCATAATAATACTAAATTCCAATTAAAACACAAGTGCTATGATGATGTTTAATTGTATTTAGTACACTCTGAACAGGAACTATAATAGCTTCTGTAAGACACCATAATAATACTAACAAAATATCAATGTTTACTAAGTATTTTGGCAAATGAGCTGATCACCAGTCCAGCAACTTTTCATATTGTTCTCAACCTAATAGGTACTGAGACCTTCGGCATGGACACAAGTGTAACTGCTGGGCAATTTAATTGTCCGCAGGGAAATTTTATAAACCTTTGGTGTGGGGTTTTACTGCAGCCACAGGGAATTGCTATTCAATGAGTGGAAGGAACATGGGATGTACCGATTTCTATAGAAATCCTTGGTTTTAGGAAAAATCATCATGATTTGCTCTGGCACCCTGATGGCACCATACTAGGAAGTTTGCAATTAGCTTAATTAGTCATTATTACTTCTGAAGCGATATCTTCTGCATTAATCATTGGTAGTTGGGTCATCTTCAGAATAATAAGTAAGTAGGGATTGACAATATCCCATGATAGATTTGAATCCTGGGATATGTGCCTCCAATCCCAGGATATCCAGGATTATGGAGTGCATGCTCAGATTTGATTTTAGCTGGAGATCCACAAGTACCAGCATTAGAGGCTTTATAGGACCCGCTGGTACCTATAGTTCCTGTAAAACAAATATTACAATAAATACACTACACACTTACCATCACGGTATAGTTTTATAACACACTCATATACGCTTACATGCATATTGACACACTCACACATCCCCTGTAGCCTTTAAGTTCTCTAGTTCAGTAGAAATCCATAGGGTACCTTTAGCCATTCCAGGGGTTAAAATTTTTTAATAATTGCATTTCTTGAACCAAACAAACTGCATCTATGATGCTTGGAATTGCTTGTGCTTCTTCAAAATAGCTTGAACAGCACTGCTTGAAATCTTTGCCTGGTAGAGACCTTGCTGATGCAGTATATTGCCTTGTGTATTGTTGCTGTACTCAGTATTGTCAAGTGTTCTATTACTGTACATCAGTTTTATTTGTTTGTATAATTTATTGAAGTATAGTATCATTGAGCTTCCACATGCTCTATAAGGCTACTGCAGCTGTAAATATCAGTAGATTTTTCCAGGTGATTTTTGGTCTATTAGTGCCTGATTCATTGAAATATTGGTTCATCACAAATAGCAATAACTTACGTATGAAATATTCATCATCAAAATGTTGTTCCTCCAAATTAGCTTTTCAACTTTAAAGATAGAGAGACACCAGGGGCCGGATGTAGAGTAATAGCAAACACAGATGTTTTTTGATGGGACAATCATTTACCAGGCATGGCTTTACCTTGCAAATAATAGCTCCATTTACAATGGTTCGGCGGGCAATCCGCATGGCAGTGGAATTTGGATGCTATTACATGCGGCCCCAGATGTGGACATCCATTTTGGAGTTATTAGTTATGCAGTCTGAGATGGACATGCGTGATTAGATCATTTTGGATATATTTTGTGTGTGATGGGACGTTAATCACTCTTTTGACGTTATAAATACTAGTTTAGCACAAACTATATGGAGATCAGAATTAATTTATAAACTAGATTTGTAAAAACAAGAAATTATAGCAATCTACTATATAACCCTACACAATATGTGTCCGTGTGACATGCATATTAACAGTCGGATGCAGGCATATATGTGTAGCTTGTGCACCCCAATTTGAAACCAGACGTGGCACTACTGATGGCTAGTGATAAACCACTAAACTACTAACAACTCTTTGATAGCCATGTCTGAGCCTCATCACAAACAATCTGTTTAAGGACATGGACCCCGAAATGGAGGTCTGGGCACAAGATGAGCCAGAGGACTACAAAGGGCTGTCCAGAATTTCTCCCATGGGAGGTGGACATGGTTAAGGAGAAAAAAGGAGAAGAACGATAAAGTGGATAAAGCATGGTTTGAAACATAGAAATTAGTTATAGAAACAGGAAAGAGAGAAAGGAGGGGGAGAGAATAAATAGGAAGCAATGGTGGGGGGAGAGAGTAAATGTCTCAAGCTCCCAACCCACAGAATACAAGTACTATGGCCCTTATTCTGGTTGACTCACAAGGCTGCAAATCCCCCCCCCCCACCACCACCACTATCCCCCACAATTCCCTGCATGACTGCAAATGGATAATTTACATAATCATCCATTCGTAGCCTGGGAGAAATCATTCGATGGTCGGTGACCATCAAATGATTTCTCCAGCGCTTGCAGATCAGAGACACCTCTATGGTGTCTCAGATCTGCGAGCACCCTTTGCGGGATGCAGGCAGGCAGCTGACATCTGCTGATGTCAGCTGCCTGCCCCCCGCACCTGCATTACCGGGCGATTACCATGGGAAAGCCCATGAAACACTGGGCATTCCCATAGACTGCGTCCTCTGGTGCCGCCCCCTGCCCACTCGCACCCTGTGTCTGCACATGTGCAGAAATGTGAACGTACAGGGGACTGAATGAAATAGAATAACCCCCTATATCTGTTGAGGTGTTAAGGGTGTTGCAGTATGTCAGTAAAGTAACATACTGTACATAACCAAGCATTAACTCCTTGAGTGGTGGGTTTTGCTGGGGCAGGACAAACCTACCAGGGCAGGTTTGTCCTGCCCCAGCAAAACCCACCACAGGAAGTTGCAAGCCCCCCTCCCTCACCTCTGCTCCAGCGTTAGTACGCCGGAACGTCCCTGCCGCCGCTGTCCCCGCTGCCTTAGCCGGCCGCCTGTCAGATTCAGCAGTGACGTCGGCGGCAGGCTGGGGGATGTTCGCAGCGGCTCGGGAGGACTCGGGTGCCTGAGCGCTCCCGAGTCCCCCCGAGCCGTGCCGACCATACCCGAGCCTGCCGACGACGTCACTGTAAAATGAGTGACGGCTGGCTGACAGGTCAGGGGAGCTCCGGCGTAATGATCCCCAGAGCAAAGGTACTGGGGGGACTGGATGGTTGTGATGGGGGGTTGGTTCTAGAGGTTCTGCGCCAGTGGTGCACACCTGGAAACCACTGGCGCGCACCTATTGTATATTAGTGGTATGCCCGGAAATTTTCCGGGACAGCCCGCTGTAGCAGCTGCTGAGCCTTGAAAATTTCTGGGCATACCACTCAAAGGGTTAAGAATATTTACTTTAATGTAAGTTAGCCTTTATTATAGTTTTTATGCTGTCCCCAGTGATGACACTTACTTGGGTGGAGGAGGGGGCTGCTGCTGGTCATGCTGCCTGGTCCCAGCCACCTACCCCCAACTACCTACTCCCCACTGCTGCCAGGGAAGTAACATTATCTCAATGTAACTGACAGATGACAGGACCAGTACATGCACAGTAGCAGCAAAGGTACTGTGTATGCATAAACCCACAGCTTTTATGGACTGCATCGGCTACAGCCGAAGCTACAGTAGCTCTCTGCTTTTCGCAGCATGGTCTAGCAGTTCCAGAATTATAAAGCAATAAACACACACACACACACACACACACACACACACACCCTGCATGCACAGTCTAATCCGGTATTGAAACCCAGCAATTTTGGGGCTGAATCCCAGAATCCCGCCAATCCTGATACTGGGATTGGCCACCCTACTGCCAGCGCAGCCTCACGGATTGCATCTGGGTCACTCACATGAGTTAGGGTGGCATCTTTTACTAGGGAGGCTGCAGTTCTGCAGCCCATAGGTAAAATCTGCCTCTGGCTGTATGTCTCTTCCGCACTGCAATCTTCAGCGCAAAACATGCATTCTATATTGAAATTAAATCAATCAAAATCATGTTATTTTGAATCCAAATGTACAGTAGCCATTGATTATTTTTATCCCTGACATTTCACATATATTTTCCTTTAATTAGTTTATTTATTCTTATTACCTGACAGAATTTCTATAAACACAATATTCCTACCCATATGTTCATGCTAATTATTCCTAACAATAATACATTAAATCTAAAATTGCATTTTAATGTTTACAACAGGCTTACATCCATGTGCTAATTCCACACGTAGGATGGTGGTATTTCTGAATTCTATAAATATCAATGTGATTAGCATTTGAGAAGGAATGCTGCTTGCTGGGACAGCGGACGATTTGAATGGAAACTGTCACCTGTCAAAATATGTGTGGACAAAATTCTGCTGAAAAACTAACCCCCACTTTTGGGCAACACTTAAAATAAATGTGCATCTTGTATTATTCAGACAAGATCATGCTCATCTCTGCCACACCAATGCTTAGATATAAGCCATTTTATAATTTAAGATGAAAAAATCAGACTAGAATACAGTTTTATTTATTAATGTAACAGAAAGCTAAATTGAAATCACCATCCTCTGTAACTTTTCCCAGCAATGGCCTCTACACATGCATGATCAGTAGACCGTGCATGTGTAGTCCCGATAATTAATTAAGAGACCATTTCAGATTGCAAAGCCAGTTCGGACCCATGATTTCAGTCCAGGGTCCGACCCGGCAGCGTTCTGAGTCTGGAGCACTAACACTAAACCCGGGTCACCGACTAAACAGAGCTAGAACCCTGCTTGTACCCTGGTTCGAATTCCCGGGTTGCTCGGTACATTATAAGAATGGGTGGAGGAAGGGGTATGATATAGTCACTTCATACCTGCTGACTTTGTAAAACTCCTCTCCGAGAGAAGCCCATAGAGGAGTGAAAGGGTGGTGGGAAGAAGCTACATTTTGGGGACTAGCAGACCCATCAATTTGCGGGTCCGTGGACAGCGCGAAAATTATGCGAAATGAAGCGATTCGCGTCATTTAGCCCCGTCCCCTCCCCGTGGACCCGCAAAATTCTGCGTTTTTATACCACAGGGAAGGGGGGAGCCGGGGCTGTGGCAAAAATGCGGGAGACTTGCTCACCTTCGCGGGGGGCCGGGAGGGGGACCCAATTTGCGGGACCAGGCAAGTATGAGTCACTTCACTCTGAGTATATCATGGGGATGGACTCCTTTTAGAGCACCTGTCCCTTTGGGTGTAAATTTATTCAGCCAGTATTTAATTTCTTATTGACGTGGGGACAAGAAATTACATTTATCAAGTCTAACACCTGATAATTGATAATATGCCCCTCTATCTGTGGTTAGTTTGTGACTGTGAATAAGGTTAAAGGAACAGCCACAAAACCACAAACTATTCATGGACATCTATTTGCTCCCTAATTTTGTAAAGAGGGGTTTTGTTTGTTGTTATGAAGGAAAATGGTCTCTACAAACCTAAAAGTTGAAATTGCAGACAAATATGCAAGGGTCATGAGCACAAAAATATGTTTACAAGCGGTACCCAGGCAATTCTCAGAGGTCTTTGAATTGGGCTCCTGTGACATGTGGAGGTCATGTGACCCCATGTTCAATGCCAATGTAGTTCCGTGAGACCAACCCTAGGGGAAAGTGCTGTCCATCTGAGAGAGTGGATCCCAGAGACGGGAAGGCAGCCAGGCAGTGCCTGACAAATGAGTCCCGGAAGAGCTGGTTGACTGCAGCTGAGACTGAGAACTTGTCGCCCTGTCAGCCCCTTTGGGAATGAAGGGCCTTATTCAGGTCCCAGTGATGTGCCTCTGCATGCCGCAAAGTACCGATGCTGTAGACTTATAGGTCTGCAACATTTCTGCGGTCGTCGATTGAAAGTCTGATGCTGTTTTGGGACTACGTAGTTACATAGTTGTTAAGGCTGAATAAAGACTTGCATTCATCAAGTTCAACCTTTGTTATTAAAGTGCAAGATCTATTTGCTTCATCCCTTATATAAATGAAATCTGATTTAATTATATACAGATTTTTGATTGTTATTTGTACCCCTGGATGTTTTTGCCCAATATATAAAGTCCAACCTTATTTTAAACTAATTTATTGTCTCTGCCGACACCACTTCTCCAAGAAGAGAGTTCCACAATTTTACTGCCCTGACCGTAAAAAAGTTTTTTCTCTGAAGGGTACGAAATCCTCTCCTCTAGTCTAAACTCATGCCCACGAGTCCTAGAGTTCTTCCTCAGAGCAAAGAGGGTGCCTGACTGTTCATTATATTGGCCTCTGATATATTTATACATGTTAAGCATTCTCCCCTTAAACGTCTCTTCTCTAGCGTAAACAATCCCAAGTTGTCCAATCTGTCTTCATAATTCAATTTCTCCAACCCTTTTATTAGCTTTGTTGCTCTTCTTTGGACTTTTTCCAGTTCCATTATGTTTTTTTTTGTAGTGAGGGACCAGAATTGTACTCCATATTCTAGGTGCGACCAATACTTTATAAAGCAGTATAATTACCTTGCGTCCCTAGTCTCCATACCGCTTCTTATACAGGCTAGTATCCTATTAGCCTTTTTAGTAGCTATGTGACACTGAGCACTGCACCCCAGTTTGTCTTGCTCAGACCCGTGGCAGACTGCTTTTGAGACCCCATGGGTCATACAGCCTGTCGGAGATAATTCAATGATTGAGATGGGGGGTGGGTTGGCACAGGCTTTGGAGACAATTAATCGGTGCAAATTAAGCGGTAATAATTGTTGTGAACCAACATAAGACAAAGGCCATACGGGAAAAACCCTGACTGGCAATTGATGGTTGATGGAGATAATTCAATACCACTTTGATTATACATCTAAATCACATACAAATTATTGGATTCATGGAAGGCACACATAAGGCTATGCAAAATCAGTAAAACTCTCCATAGATATAGAGCTAGCAAGCAAAACCACAATATTATTATTAATATCATAATAATTAATAATTATATTGTGTGACACTATAAAAAGACATGCAAATATGTGTCACAGTTTGTTTTGTTAATGACTCAAAAAATCTAATTAAATTAATTATCTCTACTAAATCATTGTTACGGTATTAGACTAAGACCGTGTAAACCAATCTGAGCAAACACACAAATCAATGCAGTATGCAGAAGAGTAGAAAGGCAAACAAATAAATGAATACTTGGAGATACAAAGACTAATGAGGTTTCTCTTCTCAAAGGGATAAAAAAGGCTGTTTATAGAACTACAATTTGCAACATCATGGTCATGTGATGATGATTGCCAAGCTGTGATTGCTTCTTGGTCTAATTTTACTGTGAATGGAAAGGGTGTCAATGTTTTGTGCAAATGTGGTATTCATAAATTCACTTGCCCTTTCCGAAGCTACATTTTTTAAATGAATTTCTGATTTGGACAAATCTGTTTGGTCACCTTTAAAAGGCAGATGGATGAAAATATATGCACTTTTCCTTGGCCCACATGTGGACCTACATTGGGCTAGGCACTGCATACCTTGTTTATGTCAGGCTACACTCCAAAGCTCCTAATGTAATATTTCAGTACCGGCCCAGCAATGTTATGAAGCATGCAGCAACAGCTCAGCATTGTTTATTTGTTTTCAAACAATGATAAAATAATATTTTTTAACAAACCACGTACAGCAACCATCAGTTATGTTTTCATAGAAGTATACATACAGGTATGGCAGACTTCTCAAGGGTGGGCGTCATTGCCCTGTTTTTGTAGACATATATTTGTGTTTGTAGTAAAAAGTGATATGTTTGCCATTTTGTGACACAAATCACACCAAAACCACTTACATGAGGAGTACTGCCATATAATTGTTTGCTGAACCTTATTCTCCCTCCGTGTGTTATGCACAACTTTAGGTGGAGCAGGGTCAGCCTCCTCCATGACTGCTGCGATATCTTCATGGTATAACATTGCCTTGGCCCGGGGCACTGTTATGAAGCATGCAGCGAGCCTGGACGATCATCCCTACTTTTGCTGGTTGGTAAAGAAGCATTTGAAATGACCGGTCCAAACACCTGAAATTACCTTTCAGCAAACCAAAGTTGCATTCCAAACATTGTGGGTGTCAATGTGTGCAGCATTATAGAGGTGAGCCAAGTTTAGCACCCATAATCTGAATCACCTGCATTAATTTGGTAGAAGAAAAGGTAAAAAAAAATTATATATATATATATATATATATATATATATATATATATATATATATATATATCTTACTAATAGTACAATAATAATAATGGAAATAAAAATACATGACACATGCTTTCCATAATAATACTATTTAAGTTGCATCTAAAAGTATTAATAAGCATGCCTGGCATGGTTATAAGTGCAATGTTTAGATGTCACCACAATCCAGTGGAAGAATGGCATTAGAACATTTTTATTTATATTAATTACATGCTTACAGTATATGGTCAGAACCAGAAATGTTTTTAAACACACCTAGTACAAAGGTACATAATATTCTGGACTAAAGGAAAAGTTACCTACCAAGTAACCCTCCTTCTTGAAACCTGTCCCAGAGGGTTGAGTGACGCAGGATATAGGATCATAGAAAGACCCTGAGTAACATGCAACCACACTGAGAATACGCAGGTTAGCATTGCACATCACCTATACCTTGAGGGAGTGAAGCTCATGACTTTTCACATAGACATACCCCCTGGTGCGTGGTGCTCATATCCCAATGTGGGTGCAATCTATAGCCCCCAGTGCATTAGGGAATGCTGAGAGCCAATAGAAAGCCACCTGGACTAACTTCGACTCAGAACATGGGAATGTGATATATATGCACCACAGTTTCCTCATGGCATGTAACACTTTAATGCCTATAGAAAGTGACTTGTGTAACCCACAGCAACCACAAGCTCACAGACTGTGGAGAGTGGAGCCTGTGGCAAAAAAGTGCAGGGCACACGTTATTTTTTGCAGCCCAGACACCGTATAGTTGCTATCAGCAAAATGATCTAAATCATCTCTCACCTGCTCAAATAAGTTCAAGAGGTTTGTGCAGTTCAGCCTAAAAAGCTGCACCACCTCTTGATCTGAAAGAGAGAGAGTCCAGGACCACCCCAGCATGGTACATATGTGCAGCAGGGAGCTTAATAGGGGCCTAAATCTGGTGCTGTTCCTGCGCCCTCCTCCTGTGCAGCTCCTCCAAATGCAAAGCATCATAGAGACAGAGCTTCATGTCAGATTGCAAACATGCCATACAGATGTAGCGCCACTCATCATTGCAGCGTCCCCTTACACTGGAGTTCCCCCTGGGTCCCCGCTGCCACGCTGCCGGTCACAATGCATACCCCCACTTCCTCGCCTACCCCCCTAACCCTGCCCGTCTCCCTGAAGTGGAGACGAGCAGGGTTCCCTTTCCCCGCCAACAGTAAACTGGGACGCTTGTACGACGCTTGCACATCCCAGTGAGATGTAGCGTCCGCTCACCAGCAGGTGTGGTCTGGCGAGCCACTCCGCTGGATGAGCAGCGCTACATCTGTAGCAAACATCCTCACAGATTTCATTGATGAGGGTGGGGTATATATAGGGGTGTTGTTAGTGATTATAGGGTTCAGCTTTGTTTAAAAAAAAAAACATTGGTGTATGTCTGGTAAAAGCCGCCAGCCTCAACCTGGTCTATTTTTTGGGTGATTTTTGATAAAGGTGTGGGTGCAATTTCAAAAACCGCACCCTATTACAATTGTAATTTTGATGTTTTCAGTGAGAACATCTGATTGCGATTTTAGAAGTGCGTTTTTTCAACAGCGTAAACGTTTGAATTTTACCGCAAATCCTACTACATAATCTACTACATAATCATATGCAATTTTCTGAAAACGTGAGAATTAGGCTGTTTCTGAGCAAAAAACTGCACATGTCTAGAAATTGCTCCCTATTTTATTCCAGCCCCAGAATGATTGACAGTGACCGTTTGTGGGAGGTAACGGGGAATGGTTACTAAAATGCTGGTGTGTAACAACCATTATTATTTTTTTTTTTTTGGGGGGGGGGGGGGAGGCGTCACAGTTTTGTATGCATTGGAACTATCTCTGGGACTTTCATTCAGATGGACATTCTGAGCGACCGTAGGGTTGTGCAGAACTTCAATGGTCTTTATATGCAAGCAGAGGATTTGACATGCTGGATGGTGAGTATCTCATTACACATAGCTTATGTTCTCAATTCCACTGCATACAATGATGCATTTGTAATGGATTTTGCATCACCACTGCATCAGGCCCATAGTGCATAACAAGTGCATTATTAGACAGTGATCTGTTCGTTTTTAATTATACAAATACAATGCTGTGATAAACTGACTAAAACACTCCTGATCCACTTGCTCCCACTTGTGTTTGCTACTATATAACATTTAGTGTAATATATTACTCTTGCCTTTTTGTTTTATTAAAAAATATTTTGAAATGAAAGTGTATCAACATGCTACAATATTGGACAGCACAAATGGAGGTCGATGGCTCACTGTCTTTGGACCTCCTGTGGCCGCGACTTGCACCAGACAGCTAGAGCTGCACTCAAGCACTGGTCTCCATTGCAACTAATTGACACTACCCACAGGGGTTGCCGACTCATGGACACCGGTATCCTCCACAGGCGGCCCGTCATCAGGCGGCAGCTGGCGGTTACGGTGATCTGCTGGAGCGGCGACTAGACCTACTTCAAAACATCTGCTTAATCTTCATTGTATTCCGGCTACTACATATATAAAGGTCCCCCCTTAAGGTGTTGTCACCAATTCATAAGGAACAATTGTTCTTCAGTCGGATTCTACAGCTAATAAATCAATAAAGGGTGAGAACTACTGTATGTCATATTACAACAGGTCATTTGACATTTTATTACAGGTCTAATTCAGTACATATTTGGACACCATCAACTCTCTATTATATAGAAGAAGTGCATTATTGATTATATTTAATTTTTATAGGTTAATGTTTTTTTATTAATGTTATATTATCTTAAATTAAACATTTCTGAATAAATAAATCATTTATAACTATCCGATCACTTTTCTGTCGCTCTATTATATATTTATTTATATATTTTGGGGGGTTATCAAGGAGAATAGCTTTTCTACCCACCTGAATAGAGTCAATTTAGGGCCTTATTCTGGTTCAGGTGGCCAAACATACGTACGTTCCGTATCAGCGTACGTTTCCTGTACGCGGACGGTGAGCGAAAGTCCACCCACAAAACATCCACATACGGACGGCCACAAACACAGACAAAGGGGAGTGGCGTACACTTGAGCGTACGCCACCGTACACGGACGGATCTCCTCCTAGACACCGATAACTGGCGTACAACAGAGCGTACACCACCGTATACGGACGGCTTTCGTCCGTTTTCACACCGACATCTTACGGCTATCTGAGCGTTCGCCACCTTGTACGGACATGTCTCGCCTGTTTTCAATGGAAAACTCAGCGTATGTCACCGATCGTGAGAGTTAGCGTACGTCCGTGCACGCTGGCATACCCTTCACATATATGGCCCTCATAATCTAGCCTTTCAACTATGATTAAGCCAATTAAATGAATTATTCTAATTGTTATTCAATTATTGTTTTCTATTACCTCAATTGTCTACCTTAATGAACAGCCTAATAAAAATACATTTTAACTAAATAGTGGCCATGGCCTTAAAACATTGCTGAAACATCCTTGTAGCTGTTAGATGTGGTTTATGTATTTTTATCATATTTAAAAAAACGATGTTTGTATAAGAGTGAAAAGGTTGACACATGTCGACTTGTGTAGATTGAGTGTGCTGCTGTTTAAAGTATATGAAAACACTTACTGAATATGTGTAAATGGTTTCCAAATAACTACCTTGGCATATATAAGGAGGTCTTAAAAAGAATCTTAACTAAAATGAAACCAACCTTTACATGTAGAGAAGTGTAGAAAGATATGCTTCCAATGTGTTTGAGTGCTGTGTGTGGCTTGCAGGTAGTGAAATAATGGTTTGGACTTAATAAACTGCAGCATTGCTTATTATTATTCAGGTGTATGTGTTTGAGTAGTAATCAGCGTTAATTAGCAGATCCAGGCGTCCGCTCTCATGCGTTATCTGTAGGGGTGGTATGGAGGTGGCGGTGGCGGCCGCCTGTTTTGTGTCCGAAATGCACGGTGCTTTCGCTGATCGAGCAGTAGTAGCAGCGTAAATTTTTTGTGCACACCCCTGTGTACGCCCATGTTTCCGCCCAGTTTCCCTCATTATTTCGGCCGCTCCCCTCAACACGCCCATATGCCGCCCACAATGACCGTACTCTTGCGGACAGGTTTTTTTGCACGGAAAGACCCGTCCGTGAGCGTTGTGGAGTCATCGCGCCTGCGCATTGCGGAAGGTACGCATGCGCAGATAAAAAAAAAAACGGAACGTACGCTTACGGCCCAGCCGCCCGAACCAGAATAAACCCCTTAGATACTAGAAGTGACTCAATGGAACTTGCAGATTTTATTTCCTTTTCTGCTTCCTCCAATACAATCCTTTCTGGGTATTTTATCTGTTGAATCACTGAAACCCCTTTCTCCTGCTAATGTCACTTCAGGGTCTATATCAGGTGCAAACAAAGCCGCCAGTCTACAACAAAGTGGGGACGAGAGTACTCCTCAATACTGTAATCAAGGACCAACAAATGGGTTTTCATGAGAGGCCTCTTTAATAAAAAATCAGATCTCTCCATTGGGCAATACCAAGAAATAATAATTTCTATTTCTTTTTTTTTCTTCTGCTATTGATTTTATCCATTTATCCTCTAGGAGAGGAGAGACATTTTCCGAAATAGCTTAGGTGAAGATGTCATCTTTTAATTTGACAGGAACATTTTTAGATTTCCTTGTAATAGTACTCTCTTCCTATGAAGAAATAGAGACCTGTATTCTGGTTTGCTCACAAAGGCAAATTCCTTCTCAAATGGACAAAACCATGTGCACTGCAGGGGGGCAGATGTAACTTGTGCAGAAAGAGTTGGGTGGGGTTTTACTTCAAAGTGAGATCTATATTGCAATGTAAAAATAAAGCAGTCAGCATTTTCCCTGCACAGAAACAAAATAGCCCACCCAAATCGAATTCTCTCTGCACATGTTACATCTACCCCCCCCCCCCCAACTGCAGTGCACATGGTTTTGTCCATTTGAGAAGGAATTTGCCTTTTTGAGTGAACCAGAATAAGGGCCAGAATGCATGCTAATGTATAATTCAAGTGCAGTCTGTAACCTGATCCCTAGAACCACCCCACCGGTGGTTTCCCCGGTGCCCCTGTGGGCCAGTCCTGCCCTGCTCTTGCACCAGCACTCCAATTGTTAGAATGTTCAGCTTTCTTATGACTATAGCAGGGAGGGGAAAACGTTATCACGTTCCCTGCCTTCAGCAGCTAGCTTAGCTTTCTGATTGTTGCTACAGTAGGTGACAAGCCTCCCAACAAGCAAAAAGATGGGCTCATGGCAGGAAAATATTAACCATAAAGACCTTTCTCATTAGTCCTGACACAATGTAAAATCATTTCAAATAGCTACTGTACATCTGACATAAAATACAGGTCATTTCTATCACAGTATCTTCCTCTAGATGTTTGATGGTTGCTTATAGAGGCCTTGGCATATTATATGTGTCATGCAGCATACGTGTCATAAAGCAATATCATTGTGTGCTGCCTCTAAACTTTGAAGGAGCTAATATGGATTGTGCTTATAAATTACCTTGAGGCTTTCTACAGGATAAATAAACATTGCATTTTGCAATCCGCACTGTGATGCACTGTACTATATAACATATAATTAAGATTTTGGGGGGTTTTAGCATTTCTATCAAGATCAATTTCCATAATCAGCTTCACAGTCTTTCTCAGGCTCTACAGTGTCATGGGGAAAGCGTGGCACATCTGTTATCTTTCATAGCCATATTGAAGTCACAATCCAAGAAATGTCCTACTACATGAACAAAGGCATCACTCAGATCCTATCTCCTAAGCAGCAGGCTTTTAAAGCTGAATCATTAAGGAAGGAATCGGTAGCCGGCTTTCACAACATTTTTTTTTTAAACAAGCAAATTGCAGTTACAACATTTAAATGAAACAAAGTATATAATAAACAAAACATGTTACAAATGATCTATTTTCAATTCAAATGACTTTTCTGTTTGAGTGTACTCAAATCAAAGTGAATCAGAAGTAACTTTAATAGGGCCACACACAATGCAGATGGTCACGGAGATGAGTTTTTGGCTATTGTGCATTTGTGAAATTACCTAAAAACTCTTAGGACACATGCGTTACATAAAAAGGGGTGATTCAGGTTGGTTTGCAAAAGCAAACTCCTTTAATGGACAAAACCATGTGCACCGCAGGTGGGGCAGATGTAACATGTGCAGAGATAATTACATTGGGTGAGTTATTTTATTTCTGTGCAGGGTAAATACTGGCTGCAAAAAGAAGCAGTGCTCAAACTAAAAATGAGTTAATCAAATGAATTAAAACTTATATATTTAATATAAAAAAATTGATCTTATAGGACACTGGAAATTGCATATCACATAAATATGTAACACTGCATACAAAACACACAGTTACAAATATATTTATTGGCTTTGTAACCAGATCTCACGTGGAGAGATAAATTCCAAAACAGGGTGTGAATATAACCTGCACTGTACACAATGGCGTAGTCCCAGATGGATGGAGTCCAAAAGTGCGGCAGTTGGTAATCATGTGCGCCCACTGAGGTAGTGGCTGATGTAGAGAGCCTACCACCAACCTCGTTGCAATTTGTATCCAATATAACAGGTATTTAGCCGAAGACTTCCAATGGTTAGGGGACCCGTGGTCAGAAGAATAAGCAGGTGAGGTTTCCAACGTTCTCTCAGGATCTGGAACAAGACAGCACCACCGACGCGTTTCCCTGGACTAACCCCAGCTTTATCAAGGTGGTGGAGGCGGCCACAACAGTTCCAGCAGCCGTGGAAGAGGCCAGAAATGCAGAGATCAAGCCAGAAGATGCACAGCACTGCCTGGATGAAGTAAAGAAGAGCTGCCGCTGCTGGCCAGGGCAGGCAAATGGCAGAAGAGGAGAAACTGAGGGCCAGAGAGGCCTATGGGGGAACAAGCAAAAGAGCTAACAAAGCTCCCACTGTAGCCTCTCCCAACGGACAGGTAAGCCCTCTGTGAGGGGTCCCTATCAAACTGCCCCTCCCTAGACCAACAGTGTCAGGCCTACAGGCCCATGCCCTGATAGCTGGACACTAGGCATGAGGCTCTGATAGCTGGCCTCTAGGCCCAAAGCCTTGATAGCTGAACTCCATGCCTGAGGCCCCAATTAAATGGTCTCTAAGCCTGAGGCCCCAATTAGCTGGGCTCTAAGCCTGAGGCCCCAATTATAGTGAGACCACTCAGTCCGTGGGCACTTATCAGGCACTAGGCCCTTGGCAGGTATTAGGGAGCATAAGGCCAGTACTGTTACCCCCATAGAGCGATAAGAGTGTTACTGAGCACTAGGCTCAGTGAATGTGTTGGTCAGATAGAGGACAGGCTTGTGCGGCTGCCACCTTTCCAGATATAACCTGCAGATAAAGGAGTGTGCATTTTCCCATGGTTAATTGGGGTAAGAGCTGCACAGTCTCTGTGGTTGTCATCTCTACGGTCCCCAACAAGGATTAGCAGGAATGTCCAGGGATGTGTACTAGCTGGCCAGCTCTAGCTAGGTAGGGAAGTGTACACTAAAAAATAGGCAGAAGTTTGAAGGGACAGTTCCAATTGTATGTCTTGTAATATGATGATGGATGTATCCATGCAGAGCAAAGTTGATTAGTCTATCTGTTAGTTTTGCCGAACCACACACACTTACTTAATCATTTATAGGGCTTTGTGTAGTAACTACAGTAGTCGTGCCACATTTAGGTAGTGTTAGGCTCTGCAACGTTTCTGTTTTTTTATTTCCTTACCGGGACCTGTGAGGAGAACTGAGGGTGATGTACAAGACTGAGGACGGTGAGTGTCATCTCTGTCTGTCTGTCTTTGTGTGTCTGTCTCTGTCTATCTCCCTTCCTTCTGGACAGACCTTGGATCTTTCACGCCGGTGCAAGGTTGAGTTTTCAACTTGGTACCCAAGTGCCAATAGGTGTTAATTCAGGCTCTGAGGCCAATAGTGCCAAGCATGACTATCAAGTAAGCCTGAAGATTTTGTATGTACGTAGTGGGATGGAAGGCTCATTGGTCTGCGCTACGGAAGGACAGTACGTTATTTCCTTCCTCCTAGATCCATGTGTCTGGGTGCAGGGGAGTACCAGGACTGAAGGTGAGAGGGTGTGATGCCAGGTAAGTGGTGCAGCTACAATTGCACGGCTGCAGGCACCACACCACCTGTACCACCCCTTACATTCGTATTGTTCAGTCAGTATTGTTCTTATCCACAGAGAATTCACACAAGAAGTTTATATTGCAGGCACAGAGTAGCATTTTCTGGAGACATAAACACATCCGGTATATGTTTTTAAAGCCAGCTATCAATCTTCACTTTAAAGACCGCTTCGGAATGGAGATCCAGGCAGAATTCTTAGACATTCCTAACTGGTTTCTCCTTCAATGTGAGCTGAAGGTTTCAACAGAGGGTGACTGAAAGTTACACAGGGTCTGTATTTAAGCTGCAACCATCCAACCAAAACCATACCCAATTGGATTATTTCTTTCAAACCTGCAAATTGCTTCTTGCTCATATAGGAAGTAATTAGTACAGATTGAAACTGCAATATAATGGTGTCATTTTCCAGAGACGGTAGTAGTAGGTGAGTGACAGATTGACAGGAACAAGTAGGACACTAGGGAAGGGTCATCAGACTTCTTATAATTTTAATGAGAACCAATTGAATTCATCTGTCTTCTTGAATTTATTGATGCATCCTTGTATTTGACAATATTTTTTTGTAGAGCATTCTAGTTTTTAATTAAATTGGGTAGAAATATCTAATAGTTTGGGGCTAGAACTTTACAGATTATGCATGCCATTGTTCTGCAATCAATAACTATTTTTCTCCCACACTTTTCAAATATGTAACAATGAACATTTTTCCATTCAGTTTAAATGACTAATGCTTTATAATACTGTATGTGAAAGATATCATACAGTACCTTGCCTATACTGATACTGAAAAAAATAAACTATTCAACTACGTCAGATATTGTAAAAGAAATATTGAGACCTAAAAATCTTAACAATGTCCACCAAACTTTTACCTGCCTTTAAACGGGTAAATTATGTAGTTTATTATTATTTTTTTATTCATATATTTTGAAAATTTTATATCATCATACAACATTTAGACATTAACATACACCTAAATTACATATATACATTTACATACAATACAGCAACCTAATGTGCAACCGTAGATCACAGTGGCGTAGATTGCGCAAGGCAGCCAACGCCACCGCTAGGGGGAGCGGGGGCTGTGTGGGTGCCTGCTCACGCCCGGCGCACTGAGCGAGCTGCTGGTCTGACTCAGACAGTAACATTAGGTGCTGCTGGCGCGCCGCCTGCCGCTACCACACAGGCGAGTCGGCTGCGGCACGGGCGCAGCCGTGACAGTCTGACAGACTCACTGTCAGACTGTAACATTGCTACTTGATGGGCGGGCGGCTGTCCAATGGGAGGTTAGGCGGGTGGGCTGCCATCGAATGAGAGGGCTGGCGGGTGCGTGGCCTGGCACGGAGTGACAGGGTAAGCAGCAGTGACTGCTGGTTACTCTGATTCATTCTCCTATGCGTGTGACGTCATTACGTCACACGCTGGAGACAGACGGAGGCCACGCTGGAGAGGAGCCGGGAAGCTGAGCAGGCATAGTTACTTTCCAGATAGAATAAAGGTAGTTACACTGCGCTCACTCCTTCACCCATATTCTAAATTCTGTACTTTCAACTTATGCACCCCAAAATTAACATTTCTGCACCCAACACTGTCCTTCCCTGCACCCTGTAATTGCCCACTTATGCACCCTGTGCCTTCTCTCCCTGCACGTCTAACTGCCCACCTCTGCACCCTGCTCCTTGTACCTTCCATCCCTGTAACTGGGTTGGGGGCCCCTTAAAAAATTGCTTTGAGGCCCACAAAGGTCTAGTTATGCCCCTGGCTGCAGCGCTGCTATGTTCAGCCTGGATTCCCCTGCCACCAGTCTCCCCTTCATCCTGTGACTGGATCAATTTCCTGCAGCTCACCCCCCTGATTGGTAAATTGGTAAGTGCCCATGGAGCCCTGAACCCCATGTGTGATCCCTTGTGTGTGTGCCTCAAAACCTTTTTACCCACCTACCCTCTTCCTCTGTGTGTGACCCCCTTGACCCCCATCATCCCTTATGTATTCCCTCCTGCCTCCCCTATTCCCTTGTTTGACACCTTGTCCCCTCTTCCACCCATAGGCGAATCTAAGGGGTTTTTCCGGGGGTGCACCGGACCACCCATTAGACCACCAGCCGCTTAAGATTTAAAGAAATGACAGCCGGGCAGAGAGAGCGGTGTGCTGGCCAGCTGTTTAGGCTAAGGAATTGCTCATTGCCAAGGGGGATGTCTCACACTGCTGGTTGCTGGATGCACCTAATTGAAAGAAATGACAGCCAGGCAGAGAGCGATGTGCGCTGCCCGGCTGTAGTCTCTAAGCAGTGGCATTGATATTTTCAGTTTTCCCTTTGGACCTCCGGCAACCAATCAGGAGCGGCATTGGTGGTAATAAAAGCCGCTCCTGATTGGCTGCTGGACCCCAGCGCGAGAACTAAAAATATTGATGCGCCTGAAGAGACTACAGCCGGGCAGCACACATCTCTCTCTCTGCCCGGCTTTCATTTGTTTCAACTAGGTGAGTCCAGCGGCGTGTAACATCCCCCCCTAGGCAACAAGCAATTCCTTAGACTAAACAGCCGGGCAGCGCACAGCGCTCTCTGCCCGGCTGTCATTTCTTTAAATTAGGTGCAGTAGTATGACATCCCCCTTGGCAATGAGCAATTCCCTCCCCCCTTGGCAATTAGCCTCCCCCTTGGCAATTAGCCTCCCCACTTGGCAATTAGCAATTCCCTCCCCCCTTGGCATCAAGCTAACCCTCCCCACCTTGGCAAAAAGCAATTCCCTCCCCCATTGGCAACAAGCTAACCCTCCCCCCTTGACAACGAGCTAACACTCCCCACCTTGGCAATGAGCAATTCCCTCCCCACCTTGGCAACAAGCAGCCCCCCCCCCCACCTTGGCAACAAGCAATTCCCCCCCCCTTGGCAACAAGCAATTCCCTCCCCCCTTGGCAACAAGCAATTTCATTCCCTCTTAGCAACAAACATGTATTCCCCCATGGGATCGAGCATGAAGCCCCCTTGGCATCGAGCATGAAGCCCCCTTGGCATAGAGCAAGAACCCCCTAGCAATGAGCATGTAGGTAAGTGGCACTTATGTGTCAAATATGTAATGGGCATAACGTTTTGTTATATAGTATGTAATGGGCATTATGGTGTGTGGCCTTATGTATAATTGTCATTACGGCATGGTGATTTATGTGTAATTACGGAGTTGGCTAAAATGTGTAATGGGCATTACTGTGTGTGGTCTAAAGTGTAATATCACGCCCTATTTTGTGATGCCACGCCTCCGTCCCATAAGGCCATGCCCCTTTTTGCAGCGCAATGGTCCGCCCTCCTTATAAATTTGGATTTGGGACCACCCATTACCATAATTCTAGATTCGCCTATGCTTCCACCCATATCCTTTGTGTGTCCCTCCTGTACCACACATTTCCTGTTTGCTGCCCGCTGTACCCCACTTCTGCTGCTTGGCCCTATTGAGCCTGTAGTCCTCCACCCCTGTGAGTACTGGGGGTGGGGGCGCCAGAAAATATTTTAAAAATATTTATACTTACGCCACTGGTAGATCACATGCACACTATTTTATCTAAACCTTAATGCAATAACATCCATAATGTAGAGTATTTATCAATCCCATTCAGAGTATTAAAAGGGTTGCCCGGTTTACTTTACACAATATTATATCTGGTATATATATATAGAAATCTGGAAAGACCGCACTCTCACCCAACTAAGCAACACTTGGGGTGTCCGGCAGAGGTGCATGCAAAAGCATGTTCCCAAAAATAGTCCAAGATCCACACTCAGTGTGGAAGCAGAGCACTCTCCAAAATCACAAATCAGCCTTGTGATTTAGATAAAAAGGTATTTTAATCCAATAGGTGCAATAAGGCAATATACGTAAAAGTATGTATGCTCCGACGTTTCGGTCCCAACATGGACTTTTATCAAGGAGCCTATGGCATACAAAGGTTACAGTCAGTAAATGCATGTATAAGCTGAAAAAAGAAAACATACATTTAAACTGGGAAAAATGACATAGTTACGTTTTGCATCAAAACAGCATTCAGTCAGCGGCGCAGGAATCAGCCTGGTTCAGGATAGGGTCAGCAAGCCAATCCAGCTGCCCTCCTGTCCGGCTATTTATACCTGTCTGGGGAGTTAAGTGCTAGATAGTGCCACAGACACGAGTCTGTGTAGCGCTATATGACTTCCGGTAAAACCGGAAGTTCGGCGGCCGGGAGCCGGCCGCTGGAACGCACATTTGGAACGCACAGCTTCCGGGTTAGCCGGAGCTGTGCGCAATCCCTGCAATTAGGGTTTAATGGGCATGGTTGAAATACCGTAGTTTTTTGGGGGTACTATTTATTTGGGACAAGCCCAATAAAGTAAAGATGATAAGAGAATATATTTAGAAACCATGCTGCGCTGTTATAGCGTATGGTATAAAGCCGGACCGCTGGGCTGTATTTACCAGGGGGACAGGGGGTTAACGTGGTGTGATGATTGAGTGATTAATCAATTAGAGTCATTAGATGGGATATTGAGGTCATGATTAAAGGAGGTGATATCAGTGACAGTGTCAGTGCAGTTATATATCTGTGCATACTAGGTACATGAATACAGATACACACATACACACATGCACATGCAAATGAATGTGCACATGAAGGGATGTAAATGCATATGTACGCATGTACTCGTGGGCCAGGAGGGTGCAGTGATTTGTGGATTTTATTAAACTACTGGGTGATGGTTAGTGATGGGGGTCGTGATATAGGGTGCTTAAGGTGGATATTCGGGGTGTCTGAGTTAGAGTCAGATTGGAATAGGTTAGGTGCTTTCTATTTAATATTTATAAGGTATTACGTTCTTCGTTTATTATATTTATATTGTTGGTTATTAAAGTAATTTTGATGGGCAGGCTATAGGTCCCGATGACGTATCACTTAGTTGTACACAAAAAGGAAGATTTATACAAAGACTGAAGAAAAACAGAAAACAGAAACATAACAAAAAAAGGGGAAAAAAACATGATCATAGACTTTTTGACACAATTTGTTGGGTATAAACAGGGGGATCAGGTCAGACAATGTTCATCTCAAAAATATGGAAAGGGGATTGTTTTCGTTGAGTCCCTTGGGGGCTAAGGTGTCCAACCTGTGGATCCACCTGCTTTCCAGTTTTCTCAGAATCAGGCCACGGTCCCCTCCACGGGGGGGTGGGGGTACCCAGTCAATAATACGACAGCGTAAACAGTTTTGGTGTCCTGTGAGTACTGGGGGTGGGGGCGCCAGAAAATATTTTAAAAATATTTATACTTACGCCACTGGTAGATCACATGCACACTATTTTATCTAAACCTTAATGCAATAACATCCATAATGTAGAGTATTTATCAATCCCATTCAGAGTATTAAAAGGGTTGCCCGGTTTACTTTACACAATATTATATCTGGTATATATATATATATATATATATATATATATATATATATATATATATATATATATATATATATATATATATATATATATATACACAGTATATATATATTTAATCCAGGCCAACTGGCCCTTAAGAAGAGAAATCCTTGCTTCATTGTTGGGGATTTCCCCACTTGCTAAAGTTACCACCCGAAAACGGACAGCCAAGAATAGGAAGAATTCAATTTGTGATTTTGAATTCTAAAGATAATATAAATGTGTACTATATACATGTGAACGGCATCGCCATTATCAATAATTTATTTGATGACTGAACTATCTCATGTGAGTGCTTACTTATTAAACTAGTGCTAACTAATTTAGTTGATTTATTGTGACAGTGCTAATATTTAAATAGAAAAAGAAAAACAAAAGAGTGTTCTCATGTACAAAATTCACTTGGATATTAGATCTGAGTGAACATAAAAAGTTTAACGTGATTCTTGGGAATTATAATATTTTGAGTTGTACCAATTCCCCCATATATCATAGAATTTATGAATTGTCATTTAAATAAAGAAAACAAACAACATATTTTACATGAAATAAAAATTAACTCAACACATGTATCTATGATGAGAAAAAAGTGGGTCACAATCGAGGAGGTACAGTATACTGAATCATAAAAAATTTAAATTTGGATATTCTACTAATTTACCCTGAGTAATGGCAATCACAAATTAAGTAGGAGTTTTAAAAGCATAACAGTTTATGCTTGGCAAAAATGGCAATGCTGATTTCTGTTTATGGCAGTGGCGTAACGAAAAATTTTGCTCCCCCCCGCCGGGACAATATCGCCGCCCCCCCCCCCCCGGACAATTTAGCCGCTGCCCCCCGTTAAAAGACCCCCCTGGGGAGCTGGCAGGGGGGGTCCGTGCGGCACGGAGGTACCTGTATTCAGGGAGAGCCTGAAGGTCCCTGCGCCTGCGGCGCTGAGTATGATGTTGCCGGGGTCCCTGCAGTGAAGTGGAAATAACGCGCTATCTCCGGCGGAGATAGCGCGTTATTACCACTTCACTGCAGGGACCCCGGCAACATCATGCTCAGCGGCACAGGGACCTCCAGGCTCTCCCTGAATACAGGTACCTCCGCGCCGCACGGACCCCCCTGCCAGCTCCCCGCTGCACCCACAAGCAGTGGGGAGCTGGCAGAGAAAAAATAGCGCCCGCAGACCCCCGGCGCCTCCCCGCCACCGCGGGGGCTGCGGCCTTATAGTTACGCCAGTGGTTTATGGGTTTTATCTACATATACAATAACATTGATATATCTAGCTTGCTACGCTAGTTGTGATGTTACTGTTAATGGGTACTTCTTACTGTGTTCTGGATTTGGTTTCATTATTTACATGCCTCAGAAAATAAATCTGATGGCCTAGCACAGTGGTTTCCAAACTCAGTACTCAAGATACCCATAAAATCCAAATGTTAATGATATCTAAGTGTGAACAATGATGATTAAATGAAAATGACTGAGGCAGTAATAAATTCACCTGTGCTCAAGTCCTAGCTTACTTAAAGGCCTGCAGTGTCCACACTATGCGATAAAGGCAGGCTATATGCATAAAAACTATATCATTAACGATATTATTGTGCATATCAATCAGTGTGTATGAACAATCATGATAATGATGGGCACAGCTGCAAGTTGCCGACCAGCTTTGTCATCTGTACAGACAGTCAAAATTTGCCTATGTCATTCATGACTAGATGCATATAGTTCAGTGTGTATGAAAGATGAGGTTGCATGCAGGGCCATCTTAAGGGCATTAGGGGCCCCTGGGCAAAGCAGTACAGTGGCGTCAATGTAAATTACATATCCATGAGTCTCGCCATAATTTTCATTACTGAAAGGAAGAGAGTACAGGAATGAGAGGGGATCTGGGGAGATAGTGGGAGATGGAGAGGCTGTGGGGTGACAGGGTGAGGCAGTGGGTAATGCCAGGGAATGCGTGACAGGGGAAAGTAGTAGAGAGTGACACAGAGAGACAGATGGTGATATGGAGAGGCAGATAGTGATATGGAGAAGTAGATTGTGATTCCAGGGAAAGGCAATGGATGACATCAGGGTGAGATGTAGTGAGTGACAGGGAAAGGCAGTGGGTTACAGAAGGTAGAGTGGGTGACTGGGAGAGGCAGTTGGTGATATATATGGGGGCACTGGGTTGGATGGGCAGTGAGATGGTGGTAGGAGAGGAGGGAACACTAGGCTACTACTACTACAGCAACTACCGATCCCTCACTCACTACTTGACTCCGCGGACTGTCCCAACCCCCCCTCCCATGGATGAGTGCATCTAGGGATTGAGTGACAGTCCAGTCAGGATTAAATCACAAATCAGAGGGCAGGAGGTAAAGCCGCGTATGTGTCAGTCCCACTCCCAGTAATGCTCTGTGGGACCCAGCGGTGCATTGCAGGGAGGGCACCGGCGGCTATCATAGTCGGGTGAGAACAGTTCCTGCAGATTAGGGGGGGGGGGCACATTTCAAGGGCCCAGGGTGGAAATCTTGGGCATAGGGCCCCTAGGGTTGTGGGGCTCTTGGGTAACTGCCCATCAAGCCCATGCATCTTTCATTAAACAATATAGTCAGTGGTAAAGCAAACTCTTTATCTTTTGCCTTTATCCTTTGAAATCATTCAGTGTGTTTGCACTGTATCGTTCATTCTGTAGCTGTAGGATTTCAAGGGAAATCTTTAACGATATCTTTGTCTGCCTTTATTTGCACAGTATATCTGCAGCTTAAGTCTCCTCTCTATAGGAAAGGCCCAAAGAGGAGACACTAACTTCTGAAGTCAGGGCTGAATTGCCTCATCATTAGCCCTCCCGTTGAATATAGGGAACACCAGCGATTTGCAGGTCCGAAGTGAGGGGGTGTAGCTAAAATACGCAATTCAGTCATTTAGCCCTTCCCACGGCTCCTGCCATTGCCAGTGAGTAGCTTACTATCAGGAGAGCCGTCTTCTCTTCCAGGGCTTTGGAGGACCACATCAAAAATCAGGAGCCTCACACAGCTTGTGCCGAACAGAAGGCTTTGGCTAGCACATATTCTTATATTTGGCATAATCATTCTTAATCCTATGCAGAGGTATCTTCTGATTCGGATGTTTTATTTCATTTTCTAATTGATATTGTAGACATTGCACATGCTGTGAATGTCTATACAATGATCACAATAAATGCAGTGTATTTGTTGTAATAAAGCATTTCTACCACCTTTCTAAAAATGATGATGTGTTACCCGGATACATAAAAAATGTATCCACGTGGCTGTATAATAAACTGCTTGAATACCTTAACTGGAACATGTGCCAAAGTAATGTGCGGGGCTGTGTTTATGCCAGTGTACCGTCATAGCTATCGGTACCTGTTGTTCAGAATCATTCTGTAACAAGTTGCTGTTTCAACCTGTTGCTAAGGCACAATAAAGCCTGCACAGTTAATCGCCGTTCCCTTCTTCTCTCTAAACAATGCATCACTTTTGAGGTATGAAATAGGTGTCCAATCAGTCAATGTTATTGCCCTACAATACGTCTCTGTTCTTTAAAGCAAGAAAAGTTGAATTGTGTTCGGATTTACCTTGTTTGACAAAAAAAAAACTAAACGTTTCCACAAAATTGTACAGCTCTGCAACACAAGCAATGGCACATTTAATGAAAACTACAAAGCAGAATTTGGCATTAACTGCACTTTGAAATTTAACACCACAGCAGGGGTGAAAATACACTCATATAATAGAAACAAAAAAAAAAAGCCATGTGATCCTGTAGACCTTTTTATTTCCTGTTTCTATTTATTCATAATATTGTGTTCCCGTCAATTTACAGTTCTACAAATTGTATTTTGTTTATAGCGTTTATAGCCTTATTCCAAATGGAATAAATTTATTTTTCCCTCAAAATTCTACACACAGTATCCCATAATGACAACATAAAAAAAAGGTTTTGGGGATATTTTTGCAAAGTTATTAAAAATATAAAAAATAAACAAAAATCACATGTACATTAGTATCCGTGGCCTTTGTTATTAAGCTGACAATTGAGCTCAGTTGCCTCGTGTTTCTACTTATCATCCTTAAGATGTTCCTACAGCTTAATTGGAGATCTGTGGTAAATTCAGTTGATTGGACATGATTTGGAAAGCCACACACCTGTCTATACAAGGTCCCACACTTGACAGTGCATGTCAGAGCACAAATCAAGCATGTAGTCAAAGGAATTGTCCGTAGACCTTGAGACAGGAATGTATTGTGGCACAAATCTGGAGAAGGGTAGAGAAAAATATCTGCTGCTTTGAAGGTCCCAATGAGCACATTGACTTTATCATCTATAAATGAAAGATATTTGGAATCAGCAGGTCTCTTCCTAGAGCTGGTCGGTCATCTATACTGAGCAATTGGGGGAGAAGGGCCCTAGTCATGGAGGTAACCAAGAAGCTACATCATTTCTCTGTGGAAAAAGGAGAACCTTCCAGAAGGACAACCTCTGCAGCAATTCACCAATCAGGCCTGTATGGTAGAGTGGCCAGACTGAAGTACTGTAACTTCTTAGTAAAAAGCACATGGCAGTCCACCAGGAGATTACCAAAATGCAGCTGAAGGACTCTCAGACCATGAAAAACAAAATGGTTTTCTGGTCTGATTAGACAAAGATTGAACTCTTTGGCGTGAATGCCAGGCTTCATGTATGGAGGAAACCAGGCACCGCTCATCACCAGGCCAAAATCATCCCTACAGTTTAGCATGGTGGTGGCAGCATCATGCTGTGGACATTTTTTTTCAGCTGCAGGAACTGGATACTAGTCAGGATAAATGAAAATCTGTCCAGAGCACTCTTGACCTCAGACTGTGGCAACTGTTCATCTTCCAGTAGGACAACAACCCTAAGCACACAGTCAAGATATCAAAATGAGTGGCTTCAGGACAACTCTGTGAATGTCCTTGAGTTTCCCAGCCAGAGCCCAGACTTGAATCCAATTGAATTTCTCTGAAGAGAGATCTAATATTGGGTGTGCACTGATGCTTCCCATCCAACCTGATGGAGCTTGAGAGGTGGCTGTAAAGAGAAGATACAGTAGGTATGCCAAGCTTGTGGCATTATATTCAAAAATACTTGAGGCTGCAATTGCTGCCAAAGGTGCATCAACAAAGTTTTGAGCAAAGGCTGTGAATACTTAAATACATGTGCTTTCTTAGTTTTTTTATTTTTAACTAGGTGATTCATCGCGCCCTACGTAAGGGGCTACGTTAAACATAGTACAATTGTATTGTGTGAATTGTGCTTGTTATTGGATGAAATATGTGTTGTCAGCCCATAGACATGTAAGTAGGGGGATCCATCACTAGAGAAACACATACATGCAGTAGCATAGCTACTATGTGGCAGACCCCGCTGCGGCTAGGAGGAGTGCTGCTAGCGGGGTCTGTGGTGGGCTCCACTGGCTGAGCCGACAGTCAGTGTTTGTGATATTGACAGAACAGTCTTATTCCCAGCCACGGCAGCAGTGCGCAGGCATGAAGTTGCACTGCCGCTGGCCTGGGCATTGACTGTCTGTCAGTGTCACAGACAATCCCAGTGTGAAGCTGTACACAGAGTCTATTGGCTTCTGTGTAAAGTATGGGTGGGCGGGGGCAGGCTGGGAGTCGGGACAAAAAGGAAACACTGAAGACTGAAGCACTGAGCTGCCGCAGCAGCATTACAGTACTCACTCAATGGCGAACTGACGGGGACGAGCACTACAGCCCGGACTGGGCAAGTAGCTGCGAGAGTGGGGAGAGGACGGGGTGGGGAGATTTGTGTAAAAGAATTGTTACAGTACAGTCTGAATGTTTTTACAGAAACTCTTGGCTGGGGGGGACCAAAATGTATAGTTACACCACTGCATACATGGACTTATATCACACACACATGGAAACTTGACACTGACCTCTAGTTAGCTGCAGGGACTGTGCAACTTTCCCCAACTTCACAAGCAAGTAGGGGCTGCTGGAGGCAGATGGTGGGGGTTATCTGTACTCCAATGCAGTAGATAGTCTAGCGGTCTCCCGGGTGACAGTACAGGCTCCTTGGGGCAGAAGTAACTGTCAAATGGTTCTAGTCACCCACCCCTGCAAATGCAGCTCTCCCGGGGATGTCTCCCAGCATTGTTTGCAGTGCCTGCAGCTGAGTGTTAGGAAGAACATTGCAGTTTCTCCCTCTGTCCAGGCACCAGCTGTAGCATTAGCAGGGGGAAGGAGCCATCTAGACTGACCGGCCTCTGGACTGCCCAACATTTCCCTCAGCCCTACATACTGCGATGCCGGCGTGTGATGTCATAACGTGTCACCCTCTGGGCCGGGAGCCGCAATGCACCCTTGGGAACGGGTGCTTGATGTGAGTGGAGTGCAGCACTGAGCCTGGAGCCAGGGAGGAGGATGCTCAGAGATAAGGAGCGGAGGCAGGCGGGCGGCAGGATGCTGGAGGTGGATGGCAGGAGGAGGACGCTTAGCAGAGGTAAGGAGCACAGGCAGGTGTGCGGCGGGTGGCTGTAAGCGGATGTCGGGGTATCGGGAGGCTTGAAGCGGGTCCTTCCGTGAGTGAAGCAGGGTATGTGTGTGAAGGTGGGAGGATATGGGGGTGGTGCTGGGGTCCTGTTCCTCAGTGCTCCTAGTCAGGTGGGGCGGGTGCCCTGACACTTTAGGAGCCATAGGGGTTATATAGGGGCAGATTGTGTGTATAACACTGGCCTGTGGAAGGGGCAGATGTGTCTAAATATAAAATAGATAAATCTGCAAAAATCTCCCATAAACTTTTTTCACGTTGTCATTATGGGGCATTGTGTGCAGAATTTTGAGGGGAAATTTTTTTTTATTCCAGTTTGGAATAAGGCTGTAACCAGAGGCGCTGGAACGTTTTTAGGTTGGGGGGGGCAAGATATAATCTCATTTTGGCGCCCCCTAAATTGCTATATGTTACCCCCAGGCACTATACACACTGGCAGCGGCATATATGCATGGGCATTATACACAGGGCAGCAGGGTCCCCTGTAACCCTCTCCCGTGCCGCTGCTAAAGATCATTTGCCGGCTTTATTCCACTCCTGTCGCCGGCTTTATTCCTCCCCTGTCTGTGCCGCTGCTGTATTACCGGTAACAGGTCCCGCGGCCCCTGCTGTGCACTGCAGAGACAGCGGGGAGCAGGCGCTGCGGGGAGTCTATTGCACAGCGGGGAGCAGGCGCTGCGGGGAGCGGGAGAGCGGGCATGCTGGGGGAGTGCACGGCACCGGCGCCAAGGGACATTCTGGACATTCTGGTATTATCATCCGCCCTCCTATATTACATACCAGGCGCCGGGGATGGCTGCTGCTGCTGCCGCCGGGGAGATGTGTAGAAGACGCGCCCGCCAATCACAGTGTATGTGGAGGGGATGCGCCGGCAGTGATTGGCTGGCGCGTCTTATGCACATCTCCCCGGCGGCAGCAGCAGCAGCAGCAGCCATCCCCGGCGCCTGGTATGAAATATAGGCGGCCGGCCGGATGATACTTCTTTCATATGGCGCCTCAGTAATTTTTTTGGGGGGGGGCAAGCTGCCCCCTCGCCCCCCCCCGTTCCGGCGCCACTGGCTGTAACATAACAAAATGGGGGGAAAAGTGAAGCGCTGTGAATAATTTCTGGATACACCGTATATTTTATTCAAACCATAATTTGGTGCAAATAGTTTGGTATTCGGCATACAACTATATAGGTTGCAAATCTTCCAACATTGCATACACTGAACCTATTTTTTAATACTAACCCCTCCCACGTCCCACAATTAAGTCAGCAGTGCTGCTGGAATCAGTGAAAAATTGCCACGTGCCATTTTTTTTTTTTTAGGGGGGGGGGTTGTTTGCATGCGCAGTATAGCGCTCTAGTGCTTACACTCTATTGCGCTGCATGGCGGGGCGCTGCGGCTGGCAGAGAGGAAAGGGTCAAAATGGAGCAGGCTGTGCACAGTCCTCCTCTTCTCTTAAAGCTCCCCTGGTAAGAACTCACTTCTATTTAACATATCGCAACATTTTCTAAATATATTTAAAATAATTTACTAAAAACTCCAAGTTACTGATTGGAGCACTATTATCTTTATCCTATATAATGAAATAATAATGCTGCGCCTCACCCCAATGTTGCGCCGGTAGCCAGTAGATGCACCCGATAAAGCTCACACACACACACACACACACACACACTACACTAAAGCACACCCACCTAAGCAATGCAGAGCTCTGGCTCCCAGAAGCTCCATTATTTTGATGGTCTGGTAACTAGTCTCATTATATTTGAAATGAAGAACAAGCTGCAGTCACTTGTATAATTACAAATGAATTGTGTTGGCATAGTCAGACTTTCTGTACTAACTAGAATGTGCTAAATTGCTCATCTCACCTTCGTATTCACAACAGTAGGTAAATAGCAGCAACAGTTCTATGATTAATACACAGCCCTGTTATATTGCTTCATTTCAACATAAGCATCCTTCATTGCAGACATTGAAAGTCATGCTTTTCATATTTATTGTGTACACCCAAGAGGTGTTTGTCTTTGTCAAATAAACAAGATGGCACCATTGGTCATATACTGACACCGAGCATTCAGAAGTAAAGTCTTACATGTATTATTTTGTTCTGTTGTTCCAATTTCAAACATGTAAACTCATTATTGCACTTCAAATCTGCAAATAATTAAAAGTAATATTTTAATTTAAAACTTAACATCAGATAGATTAAACATACTGTACTCTGTAGGAACACACCATGGCTGTCAGCTGTCCTCCGCTTGCTAATGTGCTTGATTTCCAGGTCTGACTTTGTTCCCTTATCACCATCCAGCACAAGCAGATTGTAAGGACACGTGGTCTATGAAATATCACAGTTGTAGATCTATCAATAACTGCTCATTACTTTGACATACGAATAGATGTTCTCTTTCATATATCTCTGAATAATTCCAAGGCACTTGAAAGCTCAATATTTTATAACAAATCAATGGATTCCATTGTTATTTCGTTATGGGACCCATTTAAATGGTATTCTGATTCCCACTCACAAAGTGCCAAACTACAGGTCTGCATATGAGTGCATTGGTAATACTAAGGGCCAGATGTATCAAGCTTCAAAAAAAGGGATAAAATGGAGAGTGATAAACAACCAGCCAATCAGATCCCAATTGCCATGTTACATGCTGGATTTGAAAAATGAGAGGTAGGAGCGGATGGCTGGTGGTTTATCACTCTCCACTTTATCACTTTTTGAAGATTGATACCTCTGGCCCTAAAAGACATGTAAACCAATCAGATGGAGAGGTGAAACAAGAAAATGCTTAGTGCACATTAGGTAGCAGAGCACAAACACACCAAATAAATATATACTATGGGATTTATTTACTAAGATGGGAGTTCTATTGAAGATGGGATGTTGCAATGGGCAACCAATCAGAATTGGTTTCTTATTTATACCCCTTTCAGAAAAGTCTGACAATCCCGGCAAATACACGGCATTTCAAATGCCGTGTCATTTTGCTGGGAGCAGCCTTGACCCCCCTTCACACAGAAGAACAAATGACCGGGTTGAAAATTTCTACCCAGTCATTTGCTGAATAACACAGGGAGCGGTAGTGTGCCGCAGCATAGGTGGTGCAGTAGTGTGCAGCAGGGTGGGTGGGTGCAGCAGGGTGGGGGCAGTAGCGTGCAGCAGGGTGGGAGGGTGATGGCAGTAGGGTGCGGGAGGGTAGGTGCAGCAGGGTGGGAGGGTGGTTGCAGTAGAGTTCATCAGGGTGGTGCAGTAGTGTGCATCAGGGTGGGAGGGTGGGTGCAGTAGTGTGCTGCGGGGTGGGTGCAGCAGGGTGGGCTGCAGTAGTGTGCAGCAGGGTGGGTTGCAGTAGTGTGCAGCATGGTGGGTGGGTGCAGTAGGGTGCAAGGGTGGGTGCAATGGTCAGTTGTAGTGATATTGAGTGTGTTTACATGTCTAACTAATGCATGTCTAACTATTGTCATTGTCTAATTTCTAACTCTTGGTGTCAACCTATTGACTGTCTGACTAGACATTGTCTGTCAGCCACCCGGAACCTGGTGATTGTGATTTGTGAGGTGATACAATAAAACTTTTCTTTCAAATTAGCTAGTTTTTTCTATTTCACAATAAATTTGGGGTGTGTTTTCGACCATCAAGGAAGGGGGAAATGGTAATTTTGACTTTTAGGTTACTCTTATCAATGTATAATAAATGTGTAGTTTTACGTCACCACACTACACTATGTTGTCATCGTAATGTCCCGTCAGGCAGCATAGTCATCATACTGTCCCCACGATTGCAGCTCTGTCCCCGGTGTCCCTGGCAAGCCTAGTGAGCACCTCTCACACAGCGCCGGTAACCACCAGATCCCCTGCACTGCCGGACGCCAGCGGAGAGGCAATCATGTGGGCGCTGGCGGAGAGGCACTTCATCTGCCTGGGAAGCATGAGCGTCTCATATGCAAGTGCGTCTCAGTAATTCATGCGGCAACCCTGCCTGTGTCTGCCTCAGGGAGACAGTCAGGGTTAGGGGTTCGGGAGCGCACGTGTCTCGTGCACAAAGGGGGGGGGGGTGGGAGCAAGTGTGTCGTGTGTCTCATGCACAATAAAGGATGCATTTGCAAGTGCTCCATGGTACATACTTGCAAATGCCTCCATTTTAAACCCCCACTTTCCACGTCAGCCCAAAGCGTGGTGCGCGCAGCGGTACGTGTCCACCCGACCTGTTCATACCCCCACTATCCATGTCGAGTTGATTGTATAAAGTGTGGCAAGCGTAGCGAGCTACTGAGCCCGAAGCATAACGCGCGCGTGGAAAACGAGCCCGAAGCGTGGCGAGCTCACTTGGCATACACGTCAAGTATTCCGCGTCCCCTAGCAAGGCTTGCTGCGCTTGCCATGCTTCGGGCTCACCACACTTTATAAAATCAACTCCACGCCGACGTGGATAGTGGGAGTATGAACAGGTCGGGAAGACGCGTACCGCTGTGCTCGCCATAAACTTTTGGTCCCTAAGGGCAAACTTTTCCCTAAACCTACGAAGCTCAAATTTCATATACTCACTTTTGGGAACAAGAGGAATGGGAAAGCAGGAGTATTGTGTTTTTTCTTTTCTTTTTGAGACACCCTAAAGGACATGGTCATTTTGATTGAAATATAACACAGTAGGTGCTTCCTCTCCTTTCTTTGTATTTCCTAGTCACATGACCACGTGTATCATTATTGCTTATAATTACATTGTTTTGTTTTAATTTTCATTCATTATTTAAAAGAGTGCACATACAGTACACACTAGTATTAAAATAGAAGAATATGCTGCAGTAATATATAGTCAGTCTTTGGCCATGTATATTTCTACGTACAGTATAAGGGTTCTTTATATAAACTTTAGCTGCTCATTAAGATGGCTGAAGAAAATTCCTAAAATAAAATAAACAATTTCTAATTAATTTTGCATAAGATATTATCATCAGGCTGCTCATCTCTCCATGAGGTTTGCTATTGGTCAACTACATTCCAAATAACCTTTTACAAACGTCACTGTGTGAGCACATACAGTAGCTGTAACATGTGACGGTACTTGTTTCCTAGCACGGCCACACCGATTATGATCGGGGCGGTCGCATCGCATCGATCGCATCGCATGCGACCAAATCGCATGCGATGCAACCGACGCGATGGTCCCGATTTTTACATTGATTGAAATGTGAATATGGTCCCTGGGACCCTATTTTACATTGGATTCAATGTAAAAGTGTCCCCAGACCCCAATTTTAACCCCCTCAATGGCACCACATGATTGACGCCAACCCGAAGCGTGGCGAGCGCAGCGAGCCCGCGTGGGGCGGCGGTACGCGTCCTCCGACCTTTTCATACCCCTACTATCCACGTTGGCGTGGAGTTGAGAATATAAAGCGTGGCGAGCGCAGCGCGGACGCGTATAACTTCACAGGTATATGCGTCCCCTTGCGGGGCACGCTGCGCTGGCCACGCTTCGGGCTCGATATCTCGCTGCGCTCGCCACACTTTATATTCTCAACTCCACGCCGACGTGGATAGTAGGGGTATGAAAAGGTCGGAGGATGCGTACCGCCGCCCCTTGCGGGCTCGCTACGCTCTCCACGCTTCGGGTTGGCGTCAATCGTGGGGTGACGTTCACAATGGGGGGGGCATATACAATGAGAAATGGGCCATATTGGCCCATTTCCCATTGTTAGCTATGTAAAAAGTGCTTAATCGCGTCCATCGCATCTTGTGCCATTATAATGGCACAAGACCGACGCGATGAACGCGATTACAATGTTAAAAATATTTTAACATTGAACCCTATGGGAAAATCGGGTGCATCTCGTCGGTCGCTTCGCGTGCCATGTTAATGCACACGACCGACGCAATGGACCCGATTTTGCCTTTGCCGGCAAAATGGACCTGATTTCAAAGGAAATCGGGTCCATCGGGGGTAATCGTGTACCTTGAGTTACGGTACACGATTACCCCCGATTGTGGCCGTGCTAGGAAACAAGTACCCATGTGACATAACATATGTAAGAACTTGGACAGTGCTGAGGCAGTCCTAGAAGATGGATTGCTTGAGGGAGCTCAATATTATAATGTACTGTAGGCAATTGATAAAACAAAAGCTCAGTAATTTTAAACAAAATCCACATCACAGACAATATGATTAAAAGCAGCTAAATCATATTAAAGAAAAAAAAAGTGAATAAATCCTGAGGCAGAAAGGAAATCAGTCACGTGCAGCAAAGTGACTCATTTATTGTGTGCTTTCTTCTCTGAGGATCTGGGTGCCCATGACTGACTGATGCTGCAGTGTTTTTGAAGTTCTTCACGCAATCGATTTTCTCACATCCCTGTAGCCATGAGGCATGAGAGGATAGCTGAGTGCAGGGCAGGACTGATAGAAAAGGATCAAGATTCCAGTCAGAACTCAAAATCATTTAGCTTTATTTTCTTTTTCTACAGTTTAATGTGGAACTTTGGTTTTCATTTCCTAAATATGTTATGATTTGAACAGAGATGTGCACCAATATTGTGCGCTACATATCACTGAGTTACATATACCTGGAGAAGTACACAGTAGCTCATTTGTAGGAGTTCACACTTTGCATTTATATAGTATATATACTGTACATGAAGAACAGATCCGTTCTATTTTTTTTTTATGCATCCAAGCCCAACATACTGTAGGTGTGGGCAGAGGGTGTTATTCAGACCTGATCCCTTCTCTGTGCATAACCCAGAACTTACTCTTACGGTGCAAAAGAAACAGTATGATCTGGGCCGGAGCTGATGTTAGACACCTCCCTGTGGCACATCTGCGATTTTCCTGGTACTCCCAGAACATGGACGTTACCGCACACAAATGCAGCTTCCTGTCAATCAACTTGTGAACAGCTTGCTATTAAAAAAAGACGCTGGAATTTATCGCAGGATGGCCTCATGCTACGATCCGTACACGTGCACAGGCGATCAATAATTGCAAAATCAATTTGCAGCCCAGCAATCAGGTCTGAATAACATCCAGAATTCTGCTACCCGTGACATGCATCTCGCATACATTTCCATCCCCTGTGCAAAGGTGCATTAAGGAGGCGGCAGCAGTAGCAGCAGCAGCACAGGTGCTGCCACCATACCTGAAACCCATTCCTGCTGGTCAATCCATCAGGCTGCATATGACGCGGCAGCTGTAGTCTCCGGGATCCTGGGCTGACTCACTGTAGGGGGTGGTGTAGCACGCAGCTCCTCTCCTCCTGAGAAACTTGAATTGCTGCCTGGCAAGTGGGCTCCTCTCCTCCGCACACCATGCTGCTTCCGCTCCCTCCTCATAATCTATCCTCCCGGCTACTTCCCCACCGCCACTCACGGGCTATATGGTGTAAGAGCCCCTGCAGAGCCGCTGTCTGGCTGGAGAGATTACCTGCTTCCCCTCCTGGATACTTCCAGGTAACTGCTCTCCTGGGCACCTCACATTCAGATTCTAATGGTATACTGTCTCCACGTCTTTCCTCTTTCAGTAGCACTCTTTCTCTCTCTCCATCTCCACCCCATCTCTCTCTCCGTGCCCCCCCATGTTTCTCCACGCTCTCTCTCTTCATATCTCCATCTCTCCCCATGTGGCCTTAAGTGTATGTGTGTGTATAATATTGTATATTATAAAATCACAGATTGTGAACTTCTCCTGACCTCTGATCCCTATCTCATCAACCTTTTATATGCAGCATGTTTTTTTTTTTTTCATTTGTATTAAGTTAAAAAAAAAAAAAACATTAAAATTTAGCCTGCACCACCCCCTTCAACACAAACTCAGCTGCTGTACACGAGTATACAGGAGCCAAACCATTTTAGTGTTGCCTCATCAGGTTACCAATTTATCTTTAAATTAAAATGTTGTAACCTGCTGGCATTGTGTTGAGTGACTGTTTTGGCTATGAGTGCTGCACCATCTGGTCCCTGTTTGCAAGTTTTGTGACAGCATCAGCCCACATATATAAGTTATTTGTAGTGCCGGACCTGCTGTTTATATATATATATACAAACAGTATATATAAATGAACAAAGGTCGACACTTCTCTCTTACTGTTACTTGTACTGTATCCTCATACATATAACCCCAATACGCCACGCAGCGCTAGATACATATATATATATCCATCATTATTCCTTCAAAGACTGAGACAATGTCTCCTCATATGAAGTCTAGATAATATCAGGGTATCAATCAGAGCCTCACCAGTGACTGACCTCACCGCACGTCACTGCAGTGTATGGCATTTTTCAGTTATTAGGCAGATTTCTTTTTTTTTTTTATTTAGTAGCTCTTCAGACGGTTTATTTTGTCTCAAGTAGCTCATACCCCCAAAAATGTTGGAGACCATTGTACTACCGTACATGTTACATATGCCCCACCTGCAGTGCAACATGGTTTTGTCCATTTGCTAAAAAAAAACTGCTCATAATTACTGTAGGCCCACTGCCTCAATTATTTAATTGTTTGGGCTTTGGCGCTGCCTATCTATTGAAATGCATGTGTTGTGAGATCTATAAAAGTTTTGAAAAAATGAAATGATAGAAAATTTTGTTTGTATAAAAATGTAGATTTTATTGGTTGCAGAATAATAATTGTGAAAGATGGAGGGGAGCCGCAGATAGTGACACAGACAACTACGAAGAACTAGGAAGACATAGGCAGCAGCCTATGTGATTGTAAAGGGGTCCATCGGGATCGCCTGAAGCCGGAAGGCTCTTCCCCTCACAGACACTAGTATTTTTACTAAGACCATTCCTAAACCAAGCACTTGCTGGTACTAGGGAGGCAAGGGGAAAGGACAAAACCTATGAGATTGTAACAGAGTTCAAAGAACTGCCGTAAGCCATCACAGGCTCCTTTCCACCCCGCCAATCAAATAACAGACAGATTCTGACATACATTTCCACGGCACATCACATTTGAGACCGTAGATCACAAACAAGGACCTACAGAGGTTTAAAGGTATCCTATGAAGATCACCTGAATCCCTGTCGGGAATCACAAATTGTGACACTGCAGTGGAAATTCCTCATTAAGGGAACCCCCTAGAGGGCACATCCCCACAAAAGAACCAAGTAAATTACGCAAAACAAATCTTTCTCAATTATTATTCTGCTACCAATACATTTTTACACAAACAAAATTTTCTATCATTTTATTTTTTTCTAAACTTTCATAGATCTCACAAACACAGGCACTTCAATAGATAGGCAGCGCCAAAGCCCAAACAATTAAATACTTCTAAAAAATAAGGGACCGGGAAACCCTTAAGAGCCTGGCAGCGCCTTAAGAACACACCAACATATGAATGAGCACAGTGCATCACCCCCACGGCGGGGCAGCTGCTGTGCATTGGAGGCAGGCGGTTCCTATTTGTGGATATCCCTCCAGCAGCCGGCCAGGCTGAGTGTCTGCAGCCATACCGCTGTGCAAGAGGGACGGGACTACGCGCTGTCGGGGAGAAAGGTAAAGAAGCCGCATATGATACCTGTCAGCGTGTGGTGACTGCCGTCGGCGGGGGATCGTGGAGAAGGTCTGCATCCTGAGATTGGGGAGCAACCTTCGGTTACATAAGCCTTCCACTACGCGAGTCTAAAATCCTAGGACCTCGACAACATCCAGCAAGACCCGACTATTGAGGAAACAGGTATAAACCCTGTACAGTACATTCATGGGCAAACCTTTTGAATGGTCCCTTGAGTTTGCACACATAAAGGGAGAGACACAGTAGAGATACAGGTGTAACACCTGTGTTTTTTTTTTTTTGTTTGTTTTTTTTCTTCTCCTATTATCATTTTTTTTTTTTTTTTTTTTTGTTCCCTTTTTTTTTTGGGGCCATAGAGACAAGATCTGTCAGAAATAACTAAGCTACCCATTGCCTGCCAAGGTGTGCTGTTGGAGAGACAAAGCAGGGGAGTAGTAGCAACTGATACCTAAGGGTGATGAATGGTTAAAATCACAGGGTTGACAACCACTATGATAGGCTAGAGAGACATGTGGTGGACACCCTTTTTTTTTCAATACCAGGGAACCGCTGTAGAATATTTGGCTCCCCCAGCGGCCTAGTAAAACATCTGAGATACCCCTATGAACTGACCGATACCCAGCAGGTGTAATCAATAGGAAAACAGTTGTAACGTATGTGCAAATCTCATTTCTGGGCAATAAAATATAACCTGCCAGAATTAAGCAGGGGGACCTACAACGACTAAATATTCTCAGTTATTGGCTACTGGGAATTTTTTTTTTTTCTTTAACCCTTTGGGGTGCTTTGAAGTATAGAGCCGGCAGCCGAGTGGAATAAACTAAGGGCCTGGGCAAAGCAAATGGTGACAGGACTATACTTACATATTCCCTTATATGTTGCGGATCCATATTGGTAATAGAATATGGACATTGGAGAATCCTGATCTTGGGGACTAACTAATGTATGCGACACACGGCTGAAAGTTATTTTTTTATTTATTTTTTTTTTTTTTTTTTGGTTACTTAAACTCCTGTTGCCTGGTATTTAGCCATTTAAAGTGGACTCCTGACTCGGCTGATTTCAGCAAAACTGTTAATTTTTTTTTTATTTTTTTTGTGTGGGGGGGGGGGGTAATTGAGGATAAATCTAAAATTTTGGGGTACAATTAAATATAAGGTGTGGACTGTGTAAACTGTGAAGTATAAACTAGCATATCAGAAGAAAAAAAAGAAAAGTACTATTTGAATTTATATGTATGTTTTTGTTTTTTTTTTGTTTTTTTTTTCCCTTTTTTTTCTTCCTCTGGGATTGGCACAACACGCACTTAAAAATACTACAATAGCCACCCAAGCATTAAATTATTATTATTATTTTTTTTTCTCACTTTACACATTGTCATCTAGTAGGACTTAACAAACAGGTGGTACCACTAGTGAAGTCTACTAGGTATGACCTTATAAACTGATTAACTCACTAAAGTAGAGTAACTAAGTAAAACTAGCTCACTATTATAAAAGTGTCTCTTTTCACAGGTTTTTGAGTGGTGAAAGATATAACACAAGTAGATTATTCACTTAAATAGACCAACTTTTTTTTTTTTTTTTTTTTGTGCTTTGTTTTGTTGTATGGATAAATTTCTTAATAGATCCCAATCCACACAATCACAGAGATCATCAAACAGAAATATGGTAAAACCTAATAAGAACTTGACGAAACAGGGTATAACCCCACCCTCCCCCAATGTAACCCCTTCTAAAATGGCTGCGGACCATTCTATTGATGGATCTAATCCTCTTAATACTGAAATGTTAAATTTGATTCTTAGTACTATCATGCCAAAAATAGAGGAAAAATTTGAATCCCTTATGCCTAGGATTGATGAAAAATTACAGACCTTTTTACCTAAGATAGAAGAAAAATTCGACCAAATAATACCAAAACTTAACAAAAAATTGGATAAATTACAGACCTCCATTGACTCAGCATTAGATCGTTTATCGGACCACACTAATCGACTAGAAGCAGTGGAACAGAGGGTCAGTGATATGGAAGACAATGTATACAGGCTACAAACATCTTGTACATCTTGTAGCTCTTCATATCAGGTTTTAGCGGACAAAGTAGATGATTTGGAAAACCGCCATAGACGGAATAACCTCCGCTTTATAGGTATTCCGGAATTGGTAAAAGGCCAGGCTTTGACTGACTATATAACTAAAAGACTGGTAGTAGCTCTTAAACTACAGGAAGATATGGAAATGCCAATTATGGAAAGGGTTCACAGAGTAGGACCAGAGCGGGAGAGACCAGATGCGAATCCTCGGCCAGTTATAGCAAAGTTTCTGAACTATCGCGACAAAGAGAGAATCCTACAGACTTTCAAACGTCAGAGGGATCTGACTATAGATGAAAGACGCATACTTATTTTTCAGGATTTCTCAGTCGCGGTAGCACAGAAACGGAAAGAATTTTCCCCACTTTGCAAATATCTGGTAGATAACAATAAACGCTTTGCACTAATGTACCCGGCAAAGTTAAAGATTACGGAAGATGGGCGAACTTATGTATTTGATAAAGTGGAAGAGGCACGTAAACATATTTTTCCAGAAAAGGGGCCAGGCAGAACACAGGCTCAAAGACATACTTTAATACAAGGTACCCCAAGTAACCTATTGTCAAGTGCACAAGCTGGACCATCCCATAAAATAGGAGCGACATAGATGGCTCTTGGTACTTAAACTTTAGTCTTAAGGTCTTTTCTTTATCTGTTTTTTGACTCATGGATATGGTTAAACAGAATTTTATTTTAGTAGACAAAATGGAATATAAAAGCTCAGTTCACAGGTTGACTGGGTATGTTCTAACAAATTTTTTTGTGTTAAACATTTTATTATGTAATGTGACTAATTTGCCTGTCTCCAAGATAACCCTTGGAAACCGGCTATTTTTGATGTTGAAATTGGAAAATTGTGAAAAAGTATTGAAGCGTACTTATTGGTTATGGAAATGCACATGTTATGTACTGCATGGTATGGTGGTTCCGTAGACGTATAGATATGTTTTGGTGGACGAGAACACCCCTGCTTGCTGGGATGGGGGTATCGTCATTTTTGGGGATTATTTGTTTAGGCTCTTCTTCCTTTTGACGGGTGTAGGATGACCTCCTCTTCATTGAATAATGTAGGTGGCGCATTACGCACCTCGTGTTTGATTAAATTAACATCAAGGAATGTAGGGGGACTAAACACACCAGTTAAACGTAAGAGAGTCTCCACATCACTTAAAAAGTATAAAGCAGATATAGTATATATCCAAGAAACACATTGGAAAGAGGGCGAGGGAAGTACTATACAAGACATTTGGATCAATGAGTGTGTATCTGCATGTTATCATTCTAAATCGCGAGGGGTAGCAATACTTTTTTCAAAAAAATTGCCGTATACCATTATTAACAGGGTGGCCGACCCGGAGGGTAGATTTTTATTGCTGGATATCCAGATTTATAATGCGCAATATACTCTACTTAATGTGTATGCCCCGAACACTGATCAGAAAGCGTTTTTTCAGAATATATCACAGCTTCTATCTAGTAGGCCTACATATGACTTAATTGTAGGAGGAGATTTTAATACAGTATCTGATCCTGCACTGGACAAAACTTTTACACCTTTAAGTTGCTTGAGACGCCAATGGAATATTATTCCTAATATGCTGATAGAACATTCACTAGTTGATCCCTGGAGGATATTAAACCCTGCAGATAGAACATATACATGTCATTCAGCCGTACATAAGTCCCTATCTCGTATAGACTATATACTGCTCTCCACCTCGCTACTTACCTACACGACGTCGACCTCTATAGGGGATATAGTGATCTCAGACCACGCCCCTGTATCAGTGACATTAGAAGCACACTCAGGGGGAGCACAGGCCTTTCGCTGGCGCTTCCCATCATATCTTTACCATTCAGATCAATTTAAACAATATGTTAAATCAAAATGGGTAAACTACTTAGATGATAACATGGGGCACTGGGATAATCCGGTGTTACTTTGGGAAACATCTAAGGCAGTGATGCGAGGCCATGTGATATCTTATGTATCAAAAAGAAATAGAGAGATCAATAGTCAATATAAGGATTTACAAAAGGCGATGCAGATCGCCTTAGTAAATTATATTGCTAATTCTACAGATAACTTTTATAAAATTTATTTGGAAACCCGTCAAATGTTGGATAGCTTTTTGATGACCCAGGCAAGATTGAAACTAGACTACACACAACAAAAATATTTTCGATGGGGGAACAAGACGGGAAGATTGTTGGCTAATATGACCAAGAGCTTCAAGCATAGGCATCATATAGCGGCGGTTAAAGACACCAGCTCGAATACACTGTTAACTAAAACCTCGGAGGTCTTGTTAACGTTTCAGAAATATTATAGTTCTCTATACACAGCAACCCCGACAGATCAGAAATTAACTGATAGATTATTGGAAGAGGCCAATCTGCCTCGTTTGACAGCACAACAACAAGAAAGTTTAGAAGCCACAATAAAAGTGGAGGAGATTAACAAGGCGATAGCCTCAATGTCTTTAAATAAAACACCGGGTCCAGATGGATTCTCTATAGAATATTTTAAAATGTTGCAACCAGAGATTACACCTGTACTGCTTAATCTTTATGAACACATTCAACATGACAATCCCATCTATCCCACATTTAATAAGGCATTTACCTCACTTATTCCAAAACCGGATAAAGATGTAACACTTCCCTCTTCATATCGTTCAATAACATTATTAAATGTTGACTTCAAGATATTATCCAAAATACTAGCTGACAGACTTCAAACCCATCTAGCATCAATACTCACTAAACATCAGCTGGGGTTTACTAGGGGAAGACACTCGGTATATGGGATCCGTACAGCGTTAGCAGCTGTAATAGCAGCTAGTCACCAAACTAATATGTCAAATATGCTCCTTAGCCTGGATGCCACCAAAGCATTCGACATGATTTCATGGAGATATCTTTACAATATACTGGAGAGAAGGGGTTTTGGCCCTAAATTTCAACATATGATTAAATTTTTTTATACCTCTCCAACTACCGCTTTATTAATTAATGGAACCATAGGAGAACAAATACTGTAGTCTTGACTAGAGGCACAAGACAGGGATGTCCGCTCTCCCCGTTACTTTTTAACCTGGCCCTTGATCCTATGCTTCGGGTATTACAGAATTGGCCGTTATTTCGAGGGATAAAATCAGGTAATGAAGAATTGAAAATATCTGCCTTCGCAGACGATGTTTTGTTATTTATATCCTCACCTAGACAATCTCTAGGATCATTAATAGCCCGTATTGGGGAGTTTGGAATTGTCTCAGGATTTGAAGTAAACTTCGAGAAGTCAACGGCCCTTTACTTAAAACCAGGCTATATACGCCCGGCAGGGTATGCGGGAATACCCATTCGATGGGCTAAGAAAATGATTACTTACCTGGGCATCCAAATTCCAAAAGATATGGGCAAATTATATGATCTTAATATGAGTAATATAATTAATCGTATGAAAAAGGATATAGATAGTTGGAAACACCTAAAACTATCATACCTAGGACGGGCTAATTTAGTAAAAATGGTTCTCTTCCCGAGAGTCTTATACCCCCTTCAATCTCTCCCGATTTTAGTAACAAAACGAGATTCGTTAGAAATCAATAAGATCATGCAGACGTTTATATGGAATGGGAAAAGAGCGAGGATTAGCCTGATAAAATTGCAACAGACTAGATCAAATGGGGATATTAATCTTCCCAATATAGTGGAATATGGAAATGCCGCTCATTTGAGGTATCTTCGGGATTGGCTAAATGGTAACGATAGGTATGCCAACACAACTATGGAAGCCACTTTTCTTGATGGGGATAACTTAAGTGTCTTTCTACATAGAGATGACGGGGAGTTACATCCCTTGATACAGAACAATCCATTACTTATGACAACGCGCAGAGTATGGCATTTGTTACGTCATAAACAGGTATTGAACAAATATACCTCCATCCACTTACCCTTGGTATCTAATCCGCAGTTTCAGCAAGGTATGGCTCAACATCCATTTACTTTGTGGCAAAAACAGGGAATTACTAAAGTAGGTCATTTAATTAATAAAACAACTAATAAACCATTAACGTTTACACAAGCGATAGACAAGTTTCCATTCTTACAATCTTTTCCATTAGCATTTTTTCAAGCTCAGCACTATGTGGCTGGCCTAGCTAAGGTGCTAGCCCCGAGAGACTATAAGAATCCATTGGATATACTTTTGGAACGAGAAAATCGCCTCTCCAAGGCGATTTTATCCCATTACGTGTTTCTTCATAATCCCCTACAACATGGGGAGATACGTACTGGGATGGCGCAGTGGAGGGAGTATATGCCTACGCTGACCATAAAAAAAATTATTGAAAGCTCTAGATACTTCTATAAAATTGATGCCAGCTGCGGCATATGTAGAACTTTTTCTTAATGTGTTGCATAGAACATACCTGTCCCCGCATCGTCGATATCTGATGGGATCACTCACTAATCACTCATGTCTTCGATGTGGGACACAGGAGGCTGAGTTATACCATTGCATATGGAAATGCCCTGTAATAAGGAGTTTTTGGGTCCAGGTATGGACATATACGACACAGTATCTAGTGTCAGCTTTATGCTTGACCGCAGAATGGGCTATATTTGGAATTATGCCGGTAGGAACACGCATTACACAGGGAGTGCATAAACTTTTGATAGTCGTATCAGCAATTGCTAAGAAATGTATTTTACAAAATTGGGTACAGCCTAGAGCCCCCCCGTTTACTCTTTTTCTTAATAAATTACATCATGTATTCAAAATGGAGTGGCTAGAAACATCCCTGAAAAAAGACATAGAGACGGGGAAATTTTTCAACACATGGGAAAGCTATATTAACACCCAACCCAACACTTTAAAAGAGCAGATTTGGAAATGCTTTCGGAACACATGTTGGTACGAAGCACGTATGAACGCACAAGACCCACCGATCGTCTTTGGGTGATTATTAAATAATACCAATAGTGTAAATGTTAAAGTGGGCTTATTAAACTGTGAGGACAGTGATTGGAAATATATAACCGAAACCCCCATGCCATGCAGTGATACTCGACAGACTTTTTCTGTTTTATTCATCTATTCTTTTGTTTCATGTGTTTGTAAATTGTAACATGTACAAAAAAAAAAATTTTTATTGTAATGAATTTTTTGCAAAGCGCTTCATAAAGGAAAATTAAATGGAGAAAAAAATTTAGCCTGCACCACCCCCTTCAACACAAACTCAGCTGCTGTACACGAGTATACAGGAGCCAAACCATTTTAGTGTTGCCTCATCAGGTTACCAATTTATCTTTAAATTAAAATGTTGTAACCTGCTGGCATTGTGTTGAGTGACTGTTTTGGCTATGAGTGCTGCACCATCTGGTCCCTGTTTGCAAGTTTTGTGACAGCATCAGCCCACATATATAAGTTATTTGTAGTGCCGGACCTGCTGTTTATATATATATATATATATATATATACATACAGTATATATAAATGAACAAAGGTCGACACTCCTCTCTTACTGTTACTTGTAATGTATCCTCATACATATAACCCCAATACGCCACGCAGCGCTAGATACATATATATACAGTATGTTATGTTGTTCATCCTTGCTGGCGGGTCGCCAGAACGTACACGCTGGCGACCCGCCAGCAGCCTCGCCAGCGAGGAGACTGAGACGCACGTGCGTCTCAGTCTCCGTCGCTAGCAAGACGGAAACCCTGTCCGTCTCTGCCTCAGGGAGACGGACAGGGTTAGGGGGGGTTAGGGGGGGTGCGGGCAGGCGGCGGGGACCCCGGGTTACCGCCGGCAAGCCGGCGGGGACCCGGGGGAACGGATGGAAGCGCCGTCGGAAGGGGACGCGCGCGCCGCTCGTGCGCGCGCGTCCCCTTCTCACCATCGCCATGGCGCTGGCGGGGGATGGCGGCTGGCGACGCCAGCGCCATCCCCTGCAAAGATGGGACCTGACCCATCTGTATATCCATCATTATTCCTTCAAAGACTGAGACAATGTCTCCTCATATGAAGTCTAGATAATATCAGGGTATCAATCAGAGCCTCACCAGTGACTGACCTCACCGCACGTCACTGCAGTGTATGGCATTTTTCAGTTATTAGGCAGATTTCTTTTTTTTTTTTATTTAGTAGCTCTTCAGACGGTTTATTTTGTCTCAAGTAGCTCATACCCCCAAAAATGTTGGAGACCATTGTACTACCGTACATGTTACATATGCCCCACCTGCAGTGCAACATGGTTTTGTCCATTTGCTAAAAAAAAACTGCTCATAATTACTGTAGGCCCACTGCCTCAATTATTTAATTGTTTGGGCTTTGGCGCTGCCTATCTATTGAAATGCATGTGTTGTGAGATCTATGAAAGTTTTGAAAAAATGAAATGATAGAAAATTTTGTTTGTATAAAAATGTAGATTTTATTGGTTGCAGAATAATAATTGTGAAAGATGGAGGGGAGCCGCAGATAGTGACACAGACAACTACGAAGAACTAGGAAGACATAGGCAGCAGCCTATGTGATTGTAAAGGGGTCCATCGGGATCGCCTGAAGCCGGAAGGCTCTTCCCCTCACAGACTCTAGTACTTTTACTAAGACCATTCCTAAACCAAGCACTTGCTGGTACTAGGGAGGCAAGGGGAAAGGACAAAACCTATGAGATTGTAACAGAGTTCAAAGAACTGCCGTAAGCCATCACAGGCTCCTTTCCACCCCGCCAAACAAATAACAGACAGATTCTGACATACATTTCCACGGCACATCACATTTGAGACCGTAGATCACAAACAAGGACCTACAGAGGTTTAAAGGTATCCTATGAAGATCACCTGAATCCCTGTCGGGAATCACAAATTGTGACACTGCAGTGGAAATTCCTCATTAAGGGAACCCCCTAGAGGGCACATCCCCACAAAAGAACCAAGTAAATTACGCAAAACAAATCTTTCTCAATTATTATTCTGCTACCAATACATTTTTACACAAACAAAATTTTCTATCATTTTATTTTTTTCTAAACTTTCATAGATCTCACAAACACAGGCACTTCAATAGATAGGCAGCGCCAAAGCCCAAACAATTAAATACTTCTAAAAAATAAGGGACCGGGAAACCCTTAAGAGCCTGGCAGCGCCTTAAGAACACACCAACATATGAATGAGCACAGTGCATCACCCCCACGGCGGGGCAGCTGCTGTGCATTGGAGGCAGGCGGTTCCTATTTGTGGATATCCCTCCAGCAGCCGGCCAGGCTGAGTGTCTGCAGCCATACCGCTGTGCAAGAGGGACGGGACTACGCGCTGTCGGGGAGAAAGGTAAAGAAGCCGCATATGATACCTGTCAGCGTGTGGTGACTGCCGTCGGCGGGGGATCGTGGAGAAGGTCTGCATCCTGAGATTGGGGAGCAACCTTCGGTTACATAAGCCTTCCACTACGCGAGTCTAAAATCCTAGGACCTCGACAACATCCAGCAAGACCCGACTATTGAGGAAACAGGTATAAACCCTGTACAGTACATTCATGGGCAAACCTTTTGAATGGTCCCTTGAGTTTGCACACATAAAGGGAGAGACACAGTAGAGATACAGGTGTAACACCTGTGTTTTTTTTTTTGTTTTGTTTTTTTTCTTCTCCTATTATCATTTTTTTTTTTCCTTTTTTTTTTTTTGGGCCATAGAGACAAGATCTGTCAGAAATAACTAAGCTACCCATTGCCTGCCAAGGTGTGCAGTTGGAGAGACAAAGCAGGGGAGTAGTAGCAACTGATACCTAAGGGTGATGAATGGTTAAAATCACAGGGTTGACAACCACTATGATAGGCTAGAGAGACATGTGGTGGACACCCTTTTTTTTCAATACCAGGGAACCGCTGTAGAATATTTGGCTCCCCCAGCGGCCTAGTAAAACATCTGAGATACCCCTATGAACTGACCATTACCCAGCAGGTGTAATCAATAGGAAAACAGTTGTAACGTATGTGCAAATCTCATTTCTGGGCAATAAAATATAACCTGCCAGAATTAAGCAGGGGGACCTACAACGACTAAATATTCTCAGTTATTGGCTACTGGGAATTTTTTTTTTTCTTTAACCCTTTGGGGTGCTTTGAAGTATAGAGCCGGCAGCCGAGTGGAATAAACTAAGGGCCTGGGCAAAGCAAATGGTGACAGGACTATACTTACATATTCCCTTATATGTTGCGGATCCATATTGGTAATAGAATATGGACATTGGAGAATCCTGATCTTGGGGACTAACTAATGTATGCGACACACGGCTGAAAGTTATTTTTTTATTTTTTTTTTTATTTTTTTTTTGGTTACTTAAACTCCTGTTGCCTGGTATTTAGCCATTTAAAGTGGACTCCTGACTCGGCTGATTTCAGCAAAACTGTTAATTTTTTTTTTTTTTTTTTTTGTGTGGGGGGGTAATTGAGGATAAATCTAAAATTTTGGGGTACAATTAAATATAAGGTGTGGACTGTGTAAACTGTGAAGTATAAACTAGCATATCAGAAGAAAAAAAAGAAAAGTACTATTTGAATTTATATGTATGTTTTTGTTTTTTTTTGTTTTTTTTTCCCTTTTTTTTCTTCCTCTGGGATTGGCACAACACGCACTTAAAAATACTACAATAGCCACCCAAGCATTAAATTATTATTATTATTTTTTTTTCTCACTTTACACATTGTCATCTAGTAGGACTTAACAAACAGGTGGTACCACTAGTGAAGTCTACTAGGTATGACCTTATAAACTGATTAACTCACTAAAGTAGAGTAACTAAGTAAAACTAGCTCACTATTATAAAAGTGTCTCTTTTCACAGGTTTTTGAGTGGTGAAAGATATAACACAAGTAGATTATTCACTTAAATAGACCAACTTTTTTTTTTTTTTTTTTTGTGCTTTGTTTTGTTGTATGGATAAATTTCTTAATAGATCCCAATCCACACAATCACAGAGATCATCAAACAGAAATATGGTAAAACCTAATAAGAACTTGACGAAACAGGGTATAACCCCACCCTCCCCCAATGTAACCCCTTCTAAAATGGCTGCGGACCATTCTATTGATGGATCTAATCCTCTTAATACTGAAATGTTAAATTTGATTCTTAGTACTATCATGCCAAAAATAGAGGAAAAATTTGAATCCCTTATGCCTAGGATTGATGAAAAATTACAGACCTTTTTACCTAAGATAGAAGAAAAATTCGACCAAATAATACCAAAACTTAACAAAAAATTGGATAAATTACAGACCTCCATTGACTCAGCATTAGATCGTTTATCGGACCACACTAATCGACTAGAAGCAGTGGAACAGAGGGTCAGTGATATGGAAGACAATGTATACAGGCTACAAACATCTTGTACATCTTGTAGCTCTTCATATCAGGTTTTAGCGGACAAAGTAGATGATTTGGAAAACCGCCATAGACGGAATAACCTCCGCTTTATAGGTATTCCGGAATTGGTAAAAGGCCAGGCTTTGACTGACTATATAACTAAAAGACTGGTAGTAGCTCTTAAACTACAGGAAGATATGGAAATGCCAATTATGGAAAGGGTTCACAGAGTAGGACCAGAGCGGGAGAGACCAGATGCGAATCCTCGGCCAGTTATAGCAAAGTTTCTGAACTATCGCGACAAAGAGAGAATCCTACAGACTTTCAAACGTCAGAGGGATCTGACTATAGATGAAAGACGCATACTTATTTTTCAGGATTTCTCAGTCGCGGTAGCACAGAAACGGAAAGAATTTTCCCCACTTTGCAAATATCTGGTAGATAACAATAAACGCTTTGCACTAATGTACCCGGCAAAGTTAAAGATTACGGAAGATGGGCGAACTTATTTATTTGATAAAGTGGAAGAGGCACGTAAACATATTTTTCCAGAAGAGGGGCCAGGCAGAACACAGGCTCAAAGACATACTTTAATACAAGGTACCCCAAGTAACCTATTGTCAAGTGCACAAGCTGGACCATCCCATAAAATAGGAGCGACATAGATGGCTCTTGGTACTTAAACTTTAGTCTTAAGGTCTTTTCTTTATCTGTTTTTTGACTCATGGATATGGTTAAACAGAATTTTATTTTAGTAGACAAAATGGAATATAAAAGCTCAGTTCACAGGTTGACTGGGTATGTTCTAACAATTTTTTTGTGTTAAACATTTTATTATGTGATGTGACTAATTTGCCTGTCTCCAAGATAACCCTTGGAAACCGGCTATTTTTGATGTTGAAATTGGAAAATTGTGAAAAAGTATTGAAGCGTACTTATTGGTTATGGAAATGCACATGTTATGTACTGCATGGTATGGTGGTTCCGTAGACGTATAGATATGTTTTGGTGGACGAGAACACCCCTGCTTGCTGGGATGGGGGTATCGTCATTTTTGGGGATTATTTGTTTAGGCTCTTCTTCCTTTTGACGGGTGTAGGATGACCTCCTCTTCATTGAATAATGTAGGTGGCGCATTACGCACCTCGTGTTTGATTAAATTAACATCAAGGAATGTAGGGGGACTAAACACACCAGTTAAACGTAAGAGAGTCTCCACATCACTTAAAAAGTATAAAGCAGATATAGTATATATCCAAGAAACACATTGGAAAGAGGGCGAGGGTAGTACTATACAAGACATTTGGATCAATGAGTGTGTATCTGCATGTTATCATTCTAAATCGCGAGGGGTAGCAATACTTTTTTCAAAAAAATTGCCGTATACCATTATTAACAGGGTGGCCGACCCGGAGGGTAGATTTTTATTGCTGGATATCCAGATTTATAATGCGCAATATACTCTACTTAATGTGTATGCCCCGAACACTGATCAGAAAGCGTTTTTTCAGAATATATCACAGCTTCTATCTAGTAGGCCTACATATGACTTAATTGTAGGAGGAGATTTTAATACAGTATCTGATCCTGCACTGGACAAAACTTTTACACCTTTAAGTTGCTTGAGACGCCAATGGAATATTATTCCTAATATGCTGATAGAACATTCACTAGTTGATCCCTGGAGGATATTAAACCCTGCAGATAGAACATATACATGTCATTCAGCCGTACATAAGTCCCTATCTCGTATAGACTATATACTGCTCTCCACCTCGCTACTTACCTACACGACGTCGACCTCTATAGGGGATATAGTGATCTCAGACCACGCCCCTGTATCAGTGACATTAGAAGCACACTCAGGGGGAGCACAGGCCTTTCGCTGGCGCTTCCCATCATATCTTTACCATTCAGATCAATTTAAACAATATGTTAAATCAAAATGGGTAAACTACTTAGATGATAACATGGGGCACTGGGATAATCCGGTGTTACTTTGGGAAACATCTAAGGCAGTGATGCGAGGCCATGTGATATCTTATGTATCAAAAAGAAATAGAGAGATCAATAGTCAATATAAGGATTTACAAAAGGCGATGCAGATCGCCTTAGTAAATTATATTGCTAATTCTACAGATAACTTTTATAAAATTTATTTGGAAACCCGTCAAATGTTGGATAGCTTTTTGATGACCCAGGCAAGATTGAAACTAGACTACACACAACAAAAATATTTTCGATGGGGGAACAAGACGGGAAGATTGTTGGCTAATATGACCAAGAGCTTCAAGCATAGGCATCATATAGCGGCGGTTAAAGACACCAGCTCGAATACACTGTTAACTAAAACCTCGGAGGTCTTGTTAACGTTTCAGAAATATTATAGTTCTCTATACACAGCAACCCCGACAGATCAGAAATTAACTGATAGATTATTGGAAGAGGCCAATCTGCCTCGTTTGACAGCACAACAACAAGAAAGTTTAGAAGCCACAATAAAAGTGGAGGAGATTAACAAGGCGATAGCCTCAATGTCTTTAAATAAAACACCGGGTCCAGATGGATTCTCTATAGAATATTTTAAAATGTTGCAACCAGAGATTACACCTGTACTGCTTAATCTTTATGAACACATTCAACATGACAATCCCATCTATCCCACATTTAATAAGGCATTTACCTCACTTATTCCAAAACCGGATAAAGATGTAACACTTCCCTCTTCATATCGTCCAATAACATTATTAAATGTTGACTTCAAGATATTATCCAAAATACTAGCTGACAGACTTCAAACCCATCTAGCATCAATACTCACTAAACATCAGCTGGGGTTTACTAGGGGAAGACACTCGGTATATGGGATCCGTACAGCGTTAGCAGCTGTAATAGCAGCTAGTCACCAAACTAATATGTCAAATATGCTCCTTAGCCTGGATGCCACCAAAGCATTCGACATGATTTCATGGAGATATCTTTACAATATACTGGAGAGAAGGGGTTTTGGCCCTAAATTTCAACATATGATTAAATTTTTTTATACCTCTCCAACTACCGCTTTATTAATTAATGGAACCATAGGAGAACAAATAGTCTTGACTAGAGGCACAAGACAGGGATGTCCGCTCTCCCTGTTACTTTTTAACCTGGCCCTTGATCCTATGCTTCGGGTATTACAGAATTGGCCGTTATTTCGAGGGATAAAATCAGGTAATGAAGAATTGAAAATATCTGCCTTCGCAGACGATGTTTTGTTATTTATATCCTCACCTAGACAATCTCTAGGATCATTAATAGCCCGTATTGGGGAGTTTGGAATTGTCTCAGGATTTGAAGTAAACTTCGAGAAGTCAACGGCCCTTTACTTAAAACCAGGCTATATACGCCCGGCAGGGTATGCAGGAATACCCATTCGATGGGCTAAGAAAATGATTACTTACCTGGGCATCCAAATTCCAAAAGATATGGGCAAATTATATGATCTTAATATGAGTAATATAATTAATCGTATGAAAAAGGATATAGATAGTTGGAAACACCTAAAACTATCATACCTAGGACGGGCTAATTTAGTAAAAATGGTTCTCTTCCCGAGAGTCTTATACCCCCTTCAATCTCTCCCGATTTTAGTAACAAAACGAGATTCGTTAGAAATCAATAAGATCATGCGGACGTTTATATGGAATGGGAAAAGAGCGAGGATTAGCCTGATAAAATTGCAACAGACTAGATCAAATGGGGGTATTAATCTTCCCAATATAGTGGAATATGGAAATGCCGCTCATTTGAGGTATCTTCGGGATTGGCTAAATGGTAACGATAGGTATGCCAACACAACTATGGAAGCCACTTTTCTTGATGGGGATAACTTAAGTGTCTTTCTACATAGAGATGACGGGGAGTTACATCCCTTGATACAGAACAATCCATTACTTATGACAACGCGCAGAGTATGGCATTTGTTACGTCATAAACAGGTATTGAACAAATATACCTCCATCCACTTACCCTTGGTATCTAATCCGCAGTTTCAGCAAGGTATGGCTCAACATCCATTTACTTTGTGGCAAAAACAGGGAATTACTAAAGTAGGTCATTTAATTAATAAAACAACTAATAAACCATTAACGTTTACACAAGCGATAGACAAGTTTCCATTCTTACAATCTTTTCCATTAGCATTTTTTCAAGCTCAGCACTATGTGGCTGGCCTAGCTAAGGTGCTAGCCCCGAGAGACTATAAGAATCCATTGGATATACTTTTGGAACGAGAAAATCGCCTCTCCAAGGCGATTTTATCCCATTACGTGTTTCTTCATAATCCCCTACAACATGGGGAGATACGTACTGGGATGGCGCAGTGGAGGGAGTATATGCCTACGCTGACCATAAAAAAAATTATTGAAAGCTCTAGATACTTCTATAAAATTGATGCCAGCTGCGGCATATGTAGAACTTTTTCTTAATGTGTTGCATAGAACATACCTGTCCCCGCATCGTCGATATCTGATGGGATCACTCACTAATCACTCATGTCTTCAATGTGGGACACAGGAGGCTGAGTTATACCATTGCATATGGAAATGCCCTGTGATAAGGAGTTTTTGGGTCCAGGTATGGACATATACGACACAGTATCTAGTGTCAGCTTTATGCTTGACCGCAGAATGGGCTATATTTGGAATTATGCCGGTAGGAACACGCATTACACAGGGAGTGCATAAACTTTTGATAGTCGTATCAGCAATTGCTAAGAAATGTATTTTACAAAATTGGGTACAGCCTAGAGCCCCCCCGTTTACTCTTTTTCTTAATAAATTACATCATGTATTCAAAATGGAGTGGCTAGAAACATCCCTGAAAAAAGACATAGAGACGGGGACATTTTTCAACACATGGGAAAGCTATATTAACACCCAACCCAACACTTTAAAAGAGCAGATTTGGAAATGCTTTCGGAACACATGTTGGTACGAAGCACGTATGAACGCACAAGACCCACCGATCGTCTTTGGGTGATTATTAAATAATACCAATAGTGTAAATGTTAAAGTGGGCTTATTAAACTGTGAGGACAGTGATTGGAAATATATAACCGGAACCCCCATGCCATGCAGTGATACTCGACAGACTTTTTCTGTTTTATTCATCTATTCTTTTGTTTCATGTGTTTGTAAATTGTAACATGTACAAAAAAAAATTTTTTTATTGTAATGAATTTTTTGCAAAGCGCTTCATAAAGGAAAATTAAATGGAGAAAAAAATTTAGCCTGCACCACCCCCTTCAACACAAACTCAGCTGCTGTACACGAGTATACAGGAGCCAAACCATTTTAGTGTTGCCTCATCAGGTTACCAATTTATCTTTAAATTAAAATGTTGTAACCTGCTGGCATTGTGTTGAGTGACTGTTTTGGCTATGAGTGCTGCACCATCTGGTCCCTGTTTGCAAGTTTTGTGACAGCATCAGCCCACATATATAAGTTATTTGTAGTGCCGGACCTGCTGTTTATATATATATATATATATACATACAGTATATATAAATGAGCAAAGGTCGACACTCCTCTCTTACTGTTACTTGTAATGTATCCTCATACATATAACCCCAATACGCCACGCAGCGCTAGATACATATATATACAGTATGTTATGTTGTTCATCCTTGCTGGCGGGTCGCCAGAACGTACACGCTGGCGACCCGCCAGCAGCCTCGTCAGCTAGGAGACTGAGACGCACGTGCGTCTCAGTCTCCGTCGCTAGCAAGACGGAAACCCTGTCCGTCTCCGCCTCAGGGAGACGGACAGGGTTAGGGGGGGTTAGGGGGGGTGCAGGCAGGCGGCGGGGACCCCGGGTTACCGCCGGCAAGCCGGCGGGGACCCGGGGGAACGGATGGAAGCGCCGTCGGAAGGGGACGTGCGCGCCGCTCGTGCGCGCGCGTCCCCTTCTCACCATCGCCATGGCGCTGGCGGGGGATGGCGGCTGGCGACGCCAGCGCCATCCCCTGCAAAGATGGGACCTGACCCATCTGTATATCCATCATTATTCCTTCAAAGACTGAGACAATGTCTCCTCATATGAAGTCTAGATAATATCAGGGTATCAATCAGAGCCTCACCAGTGACTGACCTCACCGCACGTCACTGCAGTGTATGGCATTTTTCAGTTATTAGGCAGATTTCTTTTTTTTTTTATTTAGTAGCTCTTCAGACGGTTTATTTTGTCTCAAGTAGCTCATACCCCCAAAAATGTTGGAGACCATTGTACTACCGTACATGTTACATATGCCCCACCTGCAGTGCAACATGGTTTTGTCCATTTGCTAAAAAAAAACTGCTCATAATTACTGTAGGCCCACTGCCTCAATTATTTAATTGTTTGGGCTTTGGCGCTGCCTATCTATTGAAATGCATGTGTTGTGAGATCTATGAAAGTTTTGAAAAAATGAAATGATAGAAAATTTTGTTTGTATAAAAATGTAGATTTTATTGGTTGCAGAATAATAATTGTGAAAGATGGAGGGGAGCCGCAGATAGTGACACAGACAACTACGAAGAACTAGGAAGACATAGGCAGCAGCCTATGTGATTGTAAAGGGGTCCATCGGGATCGCCTGAAGCCGGAAGGCTCTTCCCCTCACAGACTCTAGTACTTTTACTAAGACCATTCCTAAACCAAGCACTTGCTGGTACTAGGGAGGCAAGGGGAAAGGACAAAACCTATGAGATTGTAACAGAGTTCAAAGAACTGCCGTAAGCCATCACAGGCTCCTTTCAACCCCGCCAAACAAATAACAGACAGATTCTGACATACATTTCCACGGCACATCACATTTGAGACCGTAGATCACAAACAAGGACCTACAGAGGTTTAAAGGTATCCTATGAAGATCACCTGAATCCCTGTCGGGAATCACAAATTGTGACACTGCAGTGGAAATTCCTCATTAAGGGAACCCCCTAGAGGGCACATCCCCACAAAAGAACTGTTACACTGCTGTCCCGGACCCGCCGGGACAGACAGTGTAGACGAGTGCCGGGGGAGACGTCGGGGGCGTCGCGTAGCAACGCCCCTAGCTTCCGTCCCCACGGCATCGTCAGCAGGCATCGGGGCGTTGCTGGGCAACGTCCCCGAGCGTCTCCGTCGGCGTGCCGGCGCGCTGACGTCATGCGCCCGGCAGTGCAGCGCACGTCAGCGTCGGCGGGGATTTTGAATAAAGAGCCGGCGTCTGCCCAGGACAGGCGCCGGTTATAGCTTTTGCACCTCAGGGTCTCAAGTGTTCCTGGTTCCCACCTACCCAATATTCCTGGTTCCTGTGCCCAGTCGTCCTGCGTCCTGTCGTTGATTCCCAGCCGTGTCCTCCGTTCTGTCTCCTGTGCTCCTGGTGTCCGTGTGTTGTCCTTTGTCCGTATCCTGGTTCCCGCTGCCGTTGCCTCCTCGGTGCACAGATAAGTGGGGTCTACCCCCAGACAGCCCTTACTCGTATTTTGATATTGATGAAACACCTCTGTGTATTGTTACACCTGTTTGGAATAGTATTGTGTTACATCTTTGCGTATTGTTACGTCCACCCTGTTTTCTACGGAGCAAGGGTGACCTCGCCCCTCTTGGGTTAGTTAGTTATCCCCTTGTTCATCCTTGACATTGGTGGCGGCGTTGTCAACCCTTAAGACCTGGTGGCATCGGGGGCGGAGCCTGACTAACGGGCTCTGTCGAACGCGGCTATTATAGGCGAAGCCTAGCACAGCACGCGCCCGCCAATCTCATTCGGTGACAACGGAGTCAGGGTTGGCGAGGACACCCAGTTATCATAACATTATAACCGGCCAAACTATACTCTGGGACTGTTCGTTGCCCCTACAGCTCAGAGGTTCGGTAGTCGTGGGGAAACCCAATCATGGATCCGTCACAACAGGCTGCTGCCCATTCTCTTGCAGGACAGATGCACACGCTGACGCAGAAATTGCAAGAGCTCACCCTACGGGTAAACTCACACGAGCAACGGTCACAGTCTAGCTCCTCCTCCGGTGGGGGTCTGGAGCCTAAGTTAAATCTCCCTGACCGTTTTTCAGGTGACCGGTCCCAGTTCTTTAATTTTAAACAGTCATGCAGGCTTTATTTCAAATTACGCCCAGTGTCTTCCGGTTCTGAGGCTCAACGGGTAGGAATGGTTATATCACTCCTGCAGGGAGATCCTCAGTCTTGGGCCTTTGGCCTTCCTGATGGTGCTGAGGCTCTCTCTTCAGTGGATGCATTTTTCTCAGCTATGGGGTTATTATATGATGACCCGGACCGGGCGGCCTCGGCTGAGTCAAATCTTAGGGCCTTGCGTCAAGGGCTGGACACAGCTGAGGCATACTGTACCAAGTTCAGACGTTGGGCTATTGATTCTGGCTGGAACGACCCAGCGCTTCGTAGTCAGTTTCGGATTGGTCTATCCGAATCCCTTAAGGATGCATTAGTACAGTACCCCACTCCCAAAGACATAGATGGGATCATGCAGTTAGCCTTTAAGGTGGATAGGAGATTTCGGGAGCGGCAGAGAGAGAGACGGTCTGGAGTGTTGCCTTCCTCATCTGCAGACGAGTCTACCGAGGTACCCGGAGACGAGCCTATGCAATTGGGGGCCACTCGACTATCTTCCTCCGAAAAGAACCGCCGACGTCTCAAGGGCCTCTGTTTGTATTGTGGGGGTCCCGGTCACCTTGCTGTTGCTTGTCCGCTGAAGGCGGGAAAAGACAGGGCCTAAGTGATACTTGGGGGGTTCACTTGGGCCTGTCGAGCTTTTCTCCCTCAGATTCCGTATTAATTCAGGTATCAGTCTCTGTGACCGACCGCTCTTGGAACGGATCTGCCTTTGTGGATTGTGGGGCGGCCGGTAACTTCATGGATGAAGGCCTGGTGCAACAATTGGGCCTCATGCCCATACCCTTGGCCAATCACGTCTCTGTATGTGGGTTGGATGGCCGTCCACTGTCCAAAGGCGGGATATCTTTTAGGACTCCCTCCCTTCGTCTGTCGGTGGGGGCTCTTCACTCCGAAGATATCACCTTTCTTATTTTTCACTGTCCTCTCACTCCTATTGTCCTGGGACTGCCCTGGTTGAAAAAACACAACCCTGAATTTAATTGGGAAACTGGTGAGATCACTCGGTGGGGAGGGTCCTGTTCGGATGTTTGTCTCACTCTCCCTCTCCGTGTGATGCACCCTGATCTTCAAGCTCTCCCTCCTCAGTACCGTGATTTTTCGGATGTTTTTTCTAAGAAAGAAGCCAACACCTTGCCTCCTCATCGCCCCTTTGATTGTGCCATTGATTTAGTGTCTAATGCCAGACTTCCTAAGGGTCGTTTATATGCGTTATCCGCACCTGAGTCCCAAGCCGTGGACCTCTACATTAAAGAAAGCCTTGAAAAGGGGTTTATTCGGCCCTCAAAATCACCGGTAGGGGCGGGGTTTTTCTTTGTAGAGAAGAAAGATGGGTCTTTACGGCCCTGTATTGATTACAGAGCCCTTAACAAAATTACGGTAAAAAATTCCTACCCATTACCCCTCATCTCCGTATTATTTGACCAGATTCGGGAGGCAGTGATTTTTTCCAAAATAGACCTCAGGGGGGCCTACAACTTAATCAGAATTAAAAGTGGTGATGAGTGGAAGACCGCGTTTAATACCCACTCGGGGCATTTTGAGTATCTTGTGATGCCTTTTGGTCTAGCTAACGCCCCGGCAGTCTTCCAAGACTTTATTAATGAGGTCCTTCGACCGTTTCTAGGGGGTTTTGCCGTAGTTTACTTGGACGACATTCTCATTTTTTCCAAATCTCTTCACGAGCATCGGCAGCACGTCCGCCTGGTGCTGCAGAAGCTACGGGAGAATCATTTATATGCCAAGTTGGAAAAATGTGAATTCGAAGTGTCACAAGTAACTTTCTTAGGGTATATTATTTCCCCTCAAGGTTTCTCCATGGATCCATCTAAGGTTCAGGCCATTCAATCCTGGGCTCGCCCAACCACGCTCAAAGCCATTCAGCGATTTCTTGGTTTTTCCAACTACTATCGCAAATTTATCCGCTCCTTCTCGGACATCGTGGCCCCCATAGTGGACTTGACTCGGAAAGGGGCTGACCCAGGACAATGGTCTCAACTGGCGATGGATTCTTTTGAAAAATTAAAGAAGGCGTTTTGCTCAGCCCCAATTCTGCACCACCCAGATCCCAGGCTACCCTTTTTAATCGAAGTCGACGCCTCTGATGTGGGTGCTGGAGCAGTCCTGTCTCAGAAGGGGCCACAGGATCTAAAGATTCATCCCTGTGCTTACTTCTCCCGCAAATTCTCTCCAGCCGAGAGAAATTATGATGTAGGCAATCGTGAGTTATTGGCCATCAAATGGGCGTTTGAGGAGTGGCGTCACTGGCTTGAGGGAGCTCAGCATACCATCACAGTGATCACCGATCACAAGAATCTTTCTTATATTGAGTCCGCCAAACGCCTCAATCCACGACAGGCTCGGTGGGCACTCTTTTTCACCAGATTCCGGTTTATCATCACCTTTAGGCCAGGTTCTAAGAACGTGAAGGCGGATGCCCTCTCCCGCAGTTTTCAGACTTTCCAGGGATCTGAGGTGAAAGCATCCCCCATCGTCCCTTGCTCGGTCATCATGGCGGGCCTGACCCAAGATTTAGCCACCTTAGTTATTGCTGCCCAAGCGTCGGCTCCTCAACAGACCCCACAGGACCGTTTATTTATTCCCCAGAAATTACGGGAGGCGGTTTTCAGGGACTTTCACTCGGCAAAAAGCTCCGGGCATCCAGGTATTGCAAAAACTTTTGAACAGTTAGCCAGGACTGTTTGGTGGCCCTCTATGAGGCAAGATGTCGACAGATTTGTGGCCTCATGTCTGGTCTGTGCGCGACACAAATCTTCTCGACAGTCTCCGATTGGGCCGCTGTTTCCCTTGTCCATTCCTGAAAAACCATGGTCCCATATTTCTATGGACTTTATCGTTGACCTTCCTCCGTCTAGCAAGTTCACCACCATCTGGGTTACTGTGGATAGGTTTTCCAAAATGGCTCACTTTACTCCATTACATGGGCTCCCTACAGCTAAACTCCTAGCGAATTTATTCATCACCAACATTTTTAGGCTTCACGGACTCCCGGTTGATATTGTCTCGGATAGAGGTTCCCAGTTCGTGGCCAGGTTTTGGAAACAGTTTTGTTCAGCCTTAGGGATTCAGGTCAGTCTCTCCTCTGGTTACCACCCGCAGTCGAATGGACAGACCGAGAGGGTCAACCAGGCTTTGGAACAATACCTCCGCTGTTTCGTTTCAAAGTGCCAGGACAATTGGGCTGAGCTTATTCCATTAGCGGAGTTTGCATATAATAACTCTTATCATACAGCTATTAAGAGCTCTCCTTTTTTCTGCAACTCAGGTTTTCACCCCAAATGTAGTTCGTTCATGCCCCCGGTTGATCCGTCAAGATCCTCGTCCACTGTCTCGTTTTTTAGGAAAGCCTGGAAGAATGTACACATAGCCCTTAGACAATCCTCAGCCCGGTCTAAGATTTTCTTTGATAGGCACAGAAGACCGTGTCTCTTTAAAGTGGGTCAGAGAGTATGGTTATCCACACGCCATATTAGACTTCGACAGCAATGCCCCAAGCTGGGTCCCAGGTTTATCGGTCCATTTCCGATTATCGGACAAATCAACCCGGTGGCATTCAGACTTCAGCTTCCCAGGTCTCTGCGCATCAATAATGTCTTTCATTGTTCCCTGCTCAAACCTGTCGTCGGAACCCTTCCATCCAGCTCTACACGTACTCAAAGACCTGTCTTGGTTAGAGGGCATAAGGAGTATGTGGTGGAACATATCTTGGATTCCAAGGTAGTCAGGGGTCAGCTCAAGTTTCTTGTCCATTGGAAGGGGTTTGGAGATGAGGAAAGATCTTGGGTCCCAGAAAAGTTTTTGCATGCGCCCAGGCTAAGAGCGGAGTTTTTTAGAAAATTTCCCTGGAAACCGGGTTCTAAGGGTTCGGTGACCCCTCCTCAAGGGGGGGGGTACTGTTACACTGCTGTCCCGGACCCGCCGGGACAGACAGTGTAGACGAGTGCCGGGGGAGACGTCGGGGGCGTCGCGTAGCAACGCCCCTAGCTTCCGTCCCCACGGCATCGTCAGCAGGCATCGGGGCGTTGCTGGGCAACGTCCCCGAGCGTCTCCGTTGGCGTGCCGGCGCGCTGACGTCATGCGCCCGGCAGTGCAGCGCACGTCAGCGTCGGCGGGGATTTTGAATAAAGAGCCGGCGTCTGCCCAGGACAGGCGCCGGTTATAGCTTTTGCACCTCAGGGTCTCAAGTGTTCCTGGTTCCCACCTACCCAATATTCCTGGTTCCTGTGCCCAGTCGTCCTGCGTCCTGTCGTTGATTCCCAGCCGTGTCCTCCGTTCTGTCTCCTGTGCTCCTGGTGTCCGTGTGTTGTCCTTTGTCCGTATCCTGGTTCCCGCTGCCGTTGCCTCCTCGGTGCACAGATAAGTGGGGTCTACCCCCAGACAGCCCTTACTCGTATTTTGATATTGATGAAACACCTCTGTGTATTGTTACACCTGTTTGGAATAGTATTGTGTTACATCTTTGCGTATTGTTACGTCCACCCTGTTTTCTACGGAGCAAGGGTGACCTCGCCCCTCTTGGGTTAGTTAGTTATCCCCTTGTTCATCCTTGACATTGGTGGCGGCGTTGTCAACCCTTAAGACCTGGTGGCATCGGGGGCGGAGCCTGACTAACGGGCTCTGTCGAACGCGGCTATTATAGGCAAAGCCTAGCACAGCACGCGCCCGCCAATCTCATTCGGTGACAACGGAGTCAGGGTTGGCGAGGACACCCAGTTATCATAACAAGAACCAAGTAAATTACGCAAAACAAATCTTTCTCAATTATTATTCTGCTACCAATACATTTTTACACACACAAAATTTTCTATCATTTTATTTTTTTCTAAACTTTCATAGATCTCACAAACACAGGCACTTCAATAGATAGGCAGCGCCAAAGCCCAAACAATTAAATACTTCTAAAAAATAAGGGACCGGGAAACCCTTAAGAGCCTGGCAGCGCCTTAAGAACACACCAACATATGAATGAGCACAGTGCATCACCCCCAACTCTTTCCACTGCCTCAATGGGTCATTGGTAAGGATGCTACCACAGTCAGAACACACTTTATATTGCGGTGGATCTGTTGCTGGGCTCTGCCATGTGATGATTATCATCATATTTTGGGGACTCAAATAGTAAGTTTGCCACTAAGCCATTATCACTAGCTGTGTAATTGAGTTTGCCACAATGTAAATGAAATGCAGTAGGCCAAAAAAAAAAAGCAGTGTGGAACGCTACAAGTGCAATATTCAGACACAGCAGCCTAATTATTAATTATCAGGATTTAGACCTCACCATATGAATTTATTATTGCCACCATTCAAATCTAGAGACAGGGGTTCCCGGAACCAGTGTGTATGAGAGCTTATCAGACCAGGCATGCACAAGTGGCTATTACTAAGGAGGGACCTGGAAGATCCCATTCCTGGTAACATCTGCTATTTGTAGCCTTTAAGCTACAATTGTTAATGCCATCTTAATATGGCATTAGCAAATGCATCAAAGCTTGGTAATCTTACAGCAGCACCCATAAAGACCAATGGGTGCTGTTACTGTGACCAGAAACAGGGGAACCACACGGGCCTCTTATTCCAGGGGACCCACACTGCACCCTTTTCTTTAATACTGACCTCCCCAGAGTCCTCTGTCAGCAGCAACAAGAGCACAAGATCCTATATTTGTACTCATGTATGTTTACAGTAATGTGAAAAGTTTTAGTTTTGCGCTCATATTTTACTCAAATATTACATGTAACAAAGAAATATTGATACTTTTTATGGTTGTTACTTTTTAAATCTCGGTATGTTAATTAACTGGCTATTACCTTGGAAACTGCAAAATTGAAGGGTGGATTCTATTGTTTTACCATTTCATTTATTCTAATATAAATTGTTCCGAAACTGGTCATCTTTTTTTAGTTTGAAAAGATCCAATGCTGATATAGAACCTAGTCCTTGTCCTTTTGACTAATAGCTTTTAGCAAATGGAAATATGCTTTTAGTGGCCACACATACCCCTGTATTTATCTATGTTCATTTTCATGTGCATCCCTATTTTATTTTGCTAAGCAATATACAGCAGCAGAGTGGGGAGAAATTATAGTGGATGCTCCTGCTTCATTCTATGCATATACATTGAGCAGCTTAGTACAGTTAAGTAATTGAATGCTATAAATCACAGTAATTAAATGTGGTAGATCTACAGTACATATATCTGCATTACATTTTAGCAGAAGCTGAGCCAAGTATGTTTCTGTGTGCACCCTATAGCAATCTTTTTGATGGAGCCATAAATATATTATATCATTTTACCCTTGCACATACAGAATATATGGTGCAGTGTGAAGAACAAAACTACTTTAGTATAATTGTGTAAGTCCAATGTGCACTGTGCAATTAGGACATTTTACAAATAATAGTAATAATTGTTTGTTACAAGTATTATTATTATACTATTAAAAGTACATACATTCATAATGTAATGTTTAAATGCTCATTCTGTATTTTATTTGATGTAAAATGACTAAAATAATTAGATTAGGTCCCGGGGATAATTTAATTGTCCTTACATACATATACAGATGGAGTGCCTCCCACCCAGCCTGAGGAATTGCCAGATCTCCTGAGCTGTCGTAGTGTGTGTGTCCCTGTCAGCACGGCAGCAGGGAGCGATTTCCCTGCCCGTCTCTGCTTCAGGGAGATGGGCGGGTATCAGAGGGAGCTGGTGGCAGCTGCGAAGGAACTGCTGAGGGCGGAGAAGGGCCGACGGAACGGGGTGCGCGTGCCTCTCGTGCGCGCGTGCCCCCTTCCGTCAGCTGGTGGCGTCTGGCGAATGGTGTTTCTATTGCCAGGAGCAGCGCCAATGGGAGCTGCTCCATCTGTATACAGAAATGTAGAAATTCTAAAAAATTAGGGATGTCATACATACTGTATTCCCCCATCCTAATATTACAGATGCACACAAGGGTTACAGAAGCAAGATCTTTCTATATGTATATACAGTTGGGAGGGTCCCTGATTTAGTGATGGGATATAAAGAGCCTTTTAGGATTTGCAAAGTGCTTTGAGTGCTGCACATCTTGTAAAACTGTTTCTAGTCATAATAAGGCATAAAAAATAGGCAAACATAATGTATGAAAAATATGGAAATTCTGGCCCTTATTCTGATCGGTGCGGCCCGATCAGAATATGCGGCCATGACCGTGCAGGCGAATCCCCGCCTTCCATACGGATCGCCACCTGCCGTCAGTACGCGGATATGTGGCGATCCGCATGAAATTGGACGGGGATACGCCTCCTCCATGGTGGGAGCAGCCCCTGCATTCGATGGTCGCCGAACATCGAATGCAGGGCCGCACGCTCCACCAGGTCCCGCAACACAAGACCACACGGACACTTGTCCGTGTGAAATCTTGTATGGGGGCGGGCAGCTGACATCCGGCGATGTCAGATGCCCGCCCCGTACCCACGCGTCACGGCCTCATTACCATGCATACGCCCCGCGGGGCGTATGCATAGGGTAATGAGGATAAGTAGCCCCTCACACCCCTCTACGCCCCCTGTGCGGCGTATAGAGAATCCTTGCGGCGAAATCGCCTGCACATGCGCAGAGTGACCTCTGCACATGCGCAGAAGATAAACATCGGCGGCCCGTACGCAAGCGGGAATATCTGCATCGATCAGAATAAGGGCCACTGTCTTGATTAAACTTAATGTGACTTGAAACAGTTTGAAACTGATTTTAAAATATAACCTTCCTAAAATGAAAACACATAGATGATTCCTATGTATGTGTAAACACCCAAGAATAGCCCAGGACTGGAAGGGGTTAATATAATATGATGTTCTATCTGGAGCATAACTTATTAATACAGCCTCCTGCTTCTTCTGGGCCACATGAGGTTAACAAGCGAGACTGAGGGCGGGATGTACTAAGACGAAAATACGGTAAAATCCCTGTTTTACCACATTTTTAAATGACTAATACCAGGTCGCCATGTCATCGCAGGGCAGGGTATTGCCACCTTTGGGTGGCGATACTCTGTAGAAGCATATGGGCTTTTATCGCTGCCCGCTGCCTGCCACCCGCAGACTCCTATCCCCCTCCCCATCAACCGGCTGCTTCTCCTCCCCAGCAGCATGTCATAGCCGGGGATGTCCTTCCGGCTGCAAGGAAAGGAGGAGATGCTGGGTACTGCACCAGAGCCCAGGAGGTCACATGTATTGAGGGGGGCCTCCATCACCGCACCGAGATGCTAGCCGCATATGTTAGTATATATGTACATCCCGCCCTGAGCATGAGAAGAGCATGAGAGGAACATGTGAGCTGAGGACAAGGATTGGCTGAGCTTCCTATCTAATGATACAGGACGGAGGGTGCTGAGCCTGCTCTAAGAATAGGGTGTGCCTGTTATCTACAACATAGAGCAACACCACTGTGAAGTGTACAAGAGACACTGGTATTTCCTTTCAACAGTAGCAGCCACTCTCTCTCTCTCTCTCTCTCTCTCTCTGACCCTGCACCTGTGGCTTCAGAGGAGAAAGCAGGATGAACAGAGCCCGAGCCCAGCAGAACCTTCCTGTGACTATGGAAAGAGAGAACTTAGCATATGTAAGCAAGCTTTTTGTGTCCATTTACACTACCTACCTCTCAGCAGAGACTGTCTAGCAATACAGCACTTCTCATTATTTCATATAAGCAACTTGGCCATTCTTCTTCACTGGAATAGTCTATTGTACCCTGTCTCATCTTAGGACACTGAACTACAGTCAGAACTATAGTTTAAAGTTACAGTTCAGAGTAATCAAAAAGATCTCCAAAGGGACATAGGGGGCTATTTTGGTTCACTCTTTCTGACAAATTCCTTCTTAGATGGACAAAACCATGTGCACTGCAGGGGGGCAGATATAAAAGGAGCAGAGAGAATTCGATTTGGGTGAGTTATTTTGTTTCTGTGCAGGGAAAATACTGACTGCTTTATTTTTACACTGCAATATAGATCTCACTTTGAAGTAAAACCCCACCCAAATCTAATTCTCTCTGCACAAGTAACATCTGTCCCACCTGCAGTGCACATGGTTTTGTCCATCTAAGAAGGAATTTGTCAGAAAGAGTGAACCAAAATAACCCCCTTAGTGAGGGTCATATCGCCACCCTGTGGTTCAACTAGGATTGTCCCTATTTTCTCATATACTGACGTATGGTAACTAAATTTTTGGAAGGGACAATAGACTATTGACTGTTCCAGTAATTGTTGTTCACTTATACAAACTTATTTGGAAAAGCGTGGCAATGTGTGTACACCACCCAATTATATATGCATGTATAAATATAGTCTCTGAATGGTGCATTTCTCAAAGAGTATTAATCTTATTATATCTTACTATACTTACTGTATATCGTTACATAAATGTTGTGATATTACATTAATATTTTGGGAATCTGATAATTGCACTACGGAAATTGCACTAGAAGCTAAATTGAATTATACCCCTTTCACACCAGAAATGCAGAGACAAACCTGGGAATTACATTCCCGGGACAAGCAGGGACATTCCCGGGTTGGGACCCATTCACACATGATTTTGAAGCAGGGACAACCCGGGTCAGCACCTTTCACACTGAACCCGGGATGACCATGCATTTCTATGAGAATAGCATTGAAAATGGCCTTTTTTTAGGCTCACATTAGATTATTGATTATTAATAATTAAGACACAAAACATTTGTAGTGTTTCAGCCTTTGGTTACTTGTATAAAACAAATTAAAAGGCATATGAAAGCATCTTCCCCTCTAATGATTAATAGCTCTCTCACCTCCTCAGTTGTTCAAGACATGGCACACAGGCTTTCAGGGGTTAAAACACACTTCTGGGGGTCTGTGGTGCTACAGAACATGCACACTGACTCCCTGCTCGCTGTATGCTGTCTCTGGGCGTGTCTGTGAGTGTCTACCACAACAGGAAGTTTCCCTGCTTGCAAATCAGCACTAGCAGAGGCAACACGGGAAGCAGGGACATGTCCCTGCACCTTTCACACCAGCCAGTAACCCTGGAAGGACCCGGGAGCAACCCTGCTACCTAGCAGGGTTGAATTGCCGGCAAATTAACCCAGGAATTTGTCCCTGGAACCTTTCACACCAGAGCTAGTCCCGGGTTGTTCCTGGACTCAACCCGGGAATTTAGGCTGGTGTGAAAGGGGTATAATATTGAGACTAATTACTTTGAATACAAAATCATAGTATTGCATTGTGGTCTGTCGTTTATTTTGGCAAATGCCGCTTAGCTGATTAGCTGCCCTACACTAACCAATTCTAGAACTTCAGTAATCCCCGATTGCTCCGTGATACAGAGAATGTAAAGAGAATGCACATCATCACTGTAAGCATGCACACTGCTCAGTAATCACAACAATCATCAGCAATACGATGTAGTAGCAGTTTTAAAAAACTTAGCAAACAAATAGAAAACTCCATGTTGGAGATACTAGCAGAGAACACAATTGCTTAGTAAAATTATTGTTGTAAATGTAAAATGTTTTGGTACTTATGTAATATCTGGACTCCCGTTTTTATTATGAGACCGCGTCCCCTCGCGGGGCTCGCTGCGCTCACCACGCTTCGGGCACGGTGGCTCGCTGCGCTCGCCACACTATATAAAATCAACTCCATGCGTAGTTGGATAGTAGGAGTATGAAAAAATGGGGTGCATTTAACATGGGAGTCCAGATAATACATAAGTACCAATGTTTTTATTTGCAAATGGCAGAATGAACATGTTTCAGTGATTATCTGCATACTGTATAATCATAGGGATTTTGCTTAGTATATGTAGCCACTAACTATACATTTTCTCAGACCCTTTTCACTCTTCTAATTATCTATGTAGCATTTTAATACAGAGTAGAATTTTTCTCCATTGATACAGTGTAAGCCCATGATAGATATGAGATTTAATTGTAGGTTTTGCCAATATGCGTGGCTGGAAATGTTCCTACTCTCTCTTTCACCTTTTCATGGATAATTAGCTTTCTGTACAGTTGAAAGCCACTATCAGTCTCAGTTGCTGTTTTATTTTGTTTTTATCACCAGTAAAGTATTATCTTCAGCGCAAAGTGCTACTTTAGTCTATATTGTCTGCTACAGTATGTTAGATTTTAATTGCTTTCAGAGGGTTTAATGTCCGGTTCCTTCTAGAAGCCATTTTTTAAACAAATGTGCTGAAATGTATTCAATGTTTATTGCTAATATTCCCCTTTAAAGTGGAGCTAAATGATGAAATCTTCTGAAATGAACATAACCAATTCAGCGAAGTGTAGTGATGAGTGAAATGGTGCCAACATATTATATGACTTGAGTTTTGGGGCAAAAAAAGCCCATTTCACGGATGTGGTGCTGTGCTCCCTTTCTTCTATTGTATTGCACTTCCCATCCAACTCAGCCTCATCCCTTCTTGTGTTCTCCAGCCCACAATAGTGTCTCTACAGAATGATGTTAAAATAGTGCACACTAATATAATATCTCAAACAACATGAATGAATGACTGTAGACTCTGCCCCTAGTGCACACAAGTGTCTGTACAAAAACGGTATGCAGTTAATTTGCCGGCGGTCGGGATCCCGGCGGTCGGAATACCGACACTGGAATCCCGACCGCCGAAATCCCGAAACTTTCTCCCTCCGTGGGTGTCCACGACACCCATAGAGGGAGAATAAAATAGCGTGCCGAGCGTAGCGAGGCACCGGGCCCGCTGCGTGGCGAGCGCAGCGAGCCCGCAAGGGGGGGCGATCCATGTCCCCCCCTTGTCGGGATTTCGGCGGTCGGGATTCCAGTGTCGGGATTCCGACCGCCGGGATCCCGACCGCCGGCAAATCGTATCGGATCCTACAAAAACACACTTACCTTCTTTGATGTGTTCTGCCTGCCACTGCACCTCTTCTGCTCTATGATAGACATTATGCACAATGCAATTAAAAAAATGTGTTGCACTGGCCACTATTGGTGCAATTATGTTACATTCAATATAGCTACACCCTGAAATTTCTAATTAGAATTTAGATATCCAGTCTACCCAGATGCCCCTAGGCTTTCCAAGATAAACTTAAGAATGTGCCCAAACAACCTATGCCCAGGGCTGGCTCTGTACCCAGAGCTGGCACCCGGCATGGAGGGTATACACAAATGCATAGAACATTGGTTCCCATAGTTTACTTAATTACGATGCCCTGGAGTATCAGTATTTTTTTTTACTGGACCCTCAGGACAAAAGATATGGTTGGCAGCCACTAACACTTTGACCATAAATAATTAGATTCGGTCTGTGACCACCCCTGCACCCCAGGTTGCTTAGGCACACAGTTTGGGAACGAATGGCATAGGGCATCCAGGCAGGCTGCCTGACTCCAGATTTCAGAGGTGCTAGCTGACAGTGACTGTCCTCTGATGGGAAGCACTGCTGCGCTAATGCTTGTCATATTATATGACAGCCAGCAGAGTAGCAGCCTGTACAGCCCAGTGCTGATCATACAGCTGTTGTAGCTTCCATGCCAGTGCTGGAATGACCTAAGGCCTATCACAGCATAGATTGTGCCATGGAGCAGAGAAGCAGGAGGGAAACAGCAACGGTAAGTAAGCTGTGAGAGCTTTTAAAAAAAATATAGCTTGGGGATTTAGATTGCTGAAAACACACAAGTGAAAGAGATTTGATTGCTGGAGACACACAAGATGGAGAGACTTGGTAGCTGGAGACACACAAGAGGGAGAGATTTTATAGCTGGAGACAAAGGGGAGATATTAGATGGCTGGGTCACCTTCTGACTCCCCAGCCACCCATCTGCCTATTCAGCAGGGCCTTTTGCACTTGCAAAATACATTAAATATTGAAATGTCAGAATTATTTAGTGTTTCTTCTGTTGTTCAACTATCAGAGTGACATTTTCTAGACATTATCTATCTATATATCTATCTATCTACCAAATATGCTTTGCAAATAAACTTGAATCACCCCCATTGAATGTGTTGATGTGTGTGTGTCCGCCGCTCTTTCAATGGAGCTCTACGACACTCCTGTTTTTGCTGCATAGTTATTTGTGTGAACCAGAGTGTGAATCATCCAGGAAATGACAATTTATACCCTTCATCTGCAATTGAATTCCGCCCTAGATGGCATGATAGCACTGCATGTAATAAATACTGCATCTGCAGATAATGAATACTGCACTCAATTGAAATTATTTAGAAACATTATGACTTTTTGGAAGTTATTGTAAATATAATTTCAAGCGACAATTTCTTGTATGGCTGGGAATATTTGACACCACTTTGAGTGTATTTCTCTGATACTTACTTTGAGTTTGTTGTAAAGCTATTGTAGTAACTTCAGTTGATCAAAAAGACCTTACAAATCCTTAGATTTTGTAACTGTATGGAAATCTATTTCTGAAAAATACAACTCTTATCACTTTTTTTCTGGCTGGGATACTTTACCTCATTCATATAAGCACAATTGCTTTTTCAAAAGTTCCAAATTGCTTCTTGGATTTCGGTTCAGTCCCAAGAGAATTTATTTCTTAAATTCCTTTTTATTGTAATTGACCCTAAGGAAAGAACATTGAAATCCTTATCTTCTGATACACTTATAATTATTTAACTTCACTTTAATCAGCTGGTTTCGTGTGTCTGCACAATCCCTTTACCATTAATTCTCAAATGAATACCTTCAAGTATATTATTCTATTAATGTCTATAAGAAGTGATATAAAGTTAATTTTCTTTTTCATTGAAGTCCCGCGGTGACATTTCCGGAGAAATCTTATTCCTGTGGCATTTTACACTTTTTATGATGACCTAAAAGAACAGTAGTAGAAAAAGGCAAACCTGTAAAATTAATGATGTAAAGTCAAAAAGCACAATGCTGATGCATCTGTATTATCATTAACATCAACTCAAAAATACGAATAAAGATTAAGATTCAAATGGTTTAACGACATCACAATTAGCTGGTAATGCAACGTTACATAATATTAATGTACATTACATGTCACCAATAACTGCTGTATAAATACACAATGAAATTTAGCTCACTAGGGTTCCCTAGAGAAATAATTTCTTATCCTGTTATTATCTGCACAAAAAGGTGAAACATCATGAGACACTAACGTGTTACCTTATATAATATACATTTAATGGAAAAATGTTAATACTGGGCCTGATTCGGAGCTGTTCATAAACCTGATGGCTTATGTACATGCTGCCCATAGGCAGAAGGTCCTACATTCTCATATGCAGTGCCCCAAAGCTGTAGCCTGATTGACAGACTGACACCATTTGATACGGGCAGTGGACAGAGCTGTCCAGTGTTCCTGAAAATGAGGGTGCGATGCCTCCACTTTCTGGAAGTGGTAAGTGTCTGTGTCTTTAAACAGAGATTTTCTGGTCTCTGCAGCACAAAAAGCCCAGTCAACTCTTACAACTCTTACATATTTGTTGTCTGTTATTTGTCTGTTTGTTTGTCCGGTAAGCATTATGATATTGTTGGACTAATTTGGACTAATTTGGACTAAAGCAACCCGAGGTGGCTTAGTTGGGTCCAGATTAGATTAGATTTATGGCCACTTAGACCCCCAATCTCAACCGTGTGTGGGTCCCGGGGGCCCAAAACTGGGTCTGGCCACTAAACAAAGTGGGTCAGGGAAGCATAATATGGCAACATTGCATAACACAGAGGGGGTAGAGGACATGGGATTTAAGAAACGAAATGTGGTCAGTACATCCAAACCCAAGCAAAGCCGGGTACCTCAGCTAGTCCTGCTTAAACTAATGTCTACTCAAATGGATGATGTTCACACAAGTGATCTGATATTGCATCTTCAGTTGCAGGTGCATATCACATAAACATGCAGGAGGTATGTATTTACACAAGGAGGTTCATTCTGGTGTGGTTAGACTTGCTATCACAGCAGCGATAGTGCTGTATGGTAATGCAGCAGGAGACATCTATTTCAAGCAGACCCTTTCTGCTGCAGTAGTGATCTGTGCTGCTTACTAGGAGGCAGCATCAGATCTCTATCCCACCATTGGGCGGCTAATGGAACCTATGATGCCACGCACACCGCCTGTTGCCGTGGCCATGAAATCACTGTCCTACAAAAGAGATCCCTGACCTCTTCCAGCCTGTAAACATCACCCCACCCCAATAACTAAATGCATGCACACAGAATGGCTCCAGGGGAATTGGTAATTTGGGCCCTTACAACTGCACCTCAATGAGCCTCAACATGTCTCCTGCTGCTTTTGACTATTTTTGGACAGCAGCTACTTACAAAGATGCCACTGCTGTATTTAATGCCCCATCTCTGAATCAAGCCTACATACATACATTTTGATTTTGGCTGTAATATTTTTGCTATTTAATTATGGGGCAGAGTTAACAGTTAATATTATTCTTATGAATGTTAAATGGTGTTCAAGCCAATCATCTCCTAAATGTAATTTTTCAAACACATGAAAGTTAAGAGCTGATTGGCTGGGGCACCATTAAACATTTGTTGTTATAACTGCCCCTATGTGCCTTAAGTCACAGAGCAGGAAGTAAGTTTTTTTTATTTAACTTCGACAGTCAAAGGGTACCAGTGCCAGGGAAAATCTTAGCTTCAGTCTAGGGCTGAAACCACCTCATCTACATCAGCAGCAAGACCTAACATTCCAATGTATTTTCCATATGCAGATGGTGTTAATAAAAATGTGACAAGGGTGTATAGGCCTTATGGAGAGTATTAATTGCGAATTATAAGCAGAGAATGGATATGGGAGAGTGGGACCTTGGACCTCACAACCATAGTGCAAATATACTGAGAGATGCAATTTACATGATATGTTTACAATTAGCGTGTGCAGTTCAAGGCCCCCCAACCCTTATATACTCTATATTGTGTACATAGCACACTTGAAGGCTGAGACTTCTTCAGCTTGGATTTGTTCCTTTTCCATCTGCCCTGGGTGTTTTTTTAACTAGTATGGATCTCTAGCATTCACAGGCTGCATATTGGGAAAGGCACTATGGTTGTAACTCCGTCAGAGAAAAGTTATGAATAATGATGGGGCAATATTTTATGTTATATGGGGAAGGTTGCCACCATCTGCCATTAGGTGAATAATGGCCTTCCTGAAAGTCTCTGGTATAGGCTGATCATTTTGCCAGTGAATAAAAACAATATTCTGTTAAAACAGAGACAAGTTAAGAGCCAATTTTCAGGAAAAAAACAGAGATGTACTAAAGGCAAAATCTACTGAAACTCAACTGGAAATCGACTAACAGTGTAGCCGACTTTAAACGTAAATATAGAATCTGCCTAACCATAGGTATTGTACTTTAACATAGATTTCAATACAAATCTTTTATTTACTAACAGTCGGTTTAAAAAAACAACCAAAAATAGCATGGTTCCAATGTCTCTGTTTATGCGGCAGCACTGCTGCATGGTTCTTGATTTACATGAGCCAAAGATTATTGATGATTTACAATGTGCGTAAGGAATGTGTATTCCAGTTGTTGTGCTTTCGCACTGGCTCTGGGGGGCATTTCTGTTCTTTTCTGTGCTGCCGTGTTTCACATAATTTTGTACATACACAGCATTCACAGTCTCATCTGCAATCGCCATAGCGTCCATCAACTGATCAAATGGCTCAGAGGGCTTTGTGATGGCGTAGGATCCATGCCCCACATTTGCAGAATGGGCCTTGTGCAGGTGCCCCACCATTGGAGAAAACATGCAAACCAGAATTAGACTAACCACAGCAGCTTCTTTCATTTGGTATGATTTGTGCAATACAAAATCAGCAGGAAGTGGTATGTGATTTTTGGTACATTTTTGGTCAATATTTGGTCAAATTTTATACCTGTTTACAGTCGATTTTGAATGAAAGAAAAAAAGCTAACTGACTTTATTCTTTGAAAATCAGGTAACATCAACATCGGTTTAAAAATTGACTTTCCTCTTTATACCCAGTGAAATATTTTTTGATCCGTTCCCTACTTTCTTATCTTGGAAAACCCTTTCAATACAGATTAAATTAGCTCCTTATGTACTGTTATTGTATTTCCCTGCAAAATGGTTTGACACTGTCTGTATGGAGACTTTAACAAGTATTTAAAATGTGTTCTCAAATTCTTGTTTTGCGTTTCAAAGTTTAGCCCATATACTGCCATTTGCAAGGGCATTCAAGGAGATATATGACAGTCACAATTGCAGGTGATGTTGTTTTTCATTTGATGTTCCTTTTGGGTAATGTGAGAGATTTTCTTTTCTGTCTTTACTCCATATTTCTATGACTTGCAACTGCTGCAGGCATAGAAAACTTTTGTTTTGAGCTGTAGCCAATGTTCTATTTTCTTTCAAGGTGTTTTGGAATTGTTGGAGATAAAAATGTTTTTGAAGTTAGTTAGCACTTCTAAAAACAAGTTTTGGTGACAATATATATTTTAAAACCAGATAATTTAATAAAATTGGACAGTGTTTGAACATGACCTATGGAAACCCAATCCACTTTCATTTAACATTTATGAAGTCCATTCTATAAAATGATACATAGCAGCTGATTGGCTGCCATTGGTCACTTTCCACTAGCTCACTACTTCTCGACTCTCTTCATTGTTTCACGAACAGATGCCTTAATGCCGCATATTAAATCAGTCATTAAAATCTGTGGTGAAAGGTGTTTTCTTTCTTCATCAGAATGTGCATGTTTTCTTTCAGTAATGAAATAGTCCTACTTTCGTGTTCCTTCAAGAAGTTATCAATCATTGTTCCTGAATACCGTCTTTCTTTAAATCTTGTTGATAGAAAATTGGCTTGTTCTTTGTAAACATGGTTGTCAGTGGAATTCTTTCGAATTTGTTTAAATTGTCTTTTTGGCATGTTTTTTTTTTAATCCAGCTTGCATTGTGACAACTTGTCGGCATCAGGTTGCTGTTTGCAATGACAGATTTAAAATGGGTTTTGGGTTTTATTTAGTACTTTTCAGTGTATATTTAAAGGTCTCCCTTTGTTATAGTTGCTTTCAAATTTTACAATCAAGGTTGGTATTCAGATATTCTAAAAATGGTTTAGATTCACTTTTAACCTTTTATAGATAACAATTGTGTCATCTACAGTATATAAAGTCAGCATAGAACTAGGTTCACTACATGGGGATTATAATTTTCCCATATGTACTTTTCTTCCATTATCCCATGAATTGGTTTGCATAACTGGTAGTGCGGAAAATGCAGAAGAACATAGGTAAAGTTATGTGGACTTTGTAGGAGGGATTTAATTAGATACAATAGCTTATGGAGGTTAGGTGCATGGGTCTGCAATTTGACCATCTTATCTGAAGAGATTAGTTTTCATAGAATGCTGGAAGGATTGGAGGCTAGGGAGGGCATTGGTACAGCAAAAAAGTCCTGTAACCATAAGGTGGGAGAAGTGTGTATGAGATACACAGATAGAGTTATGGGAGTGACATGGGAGTGTTGCTGGCATGTATCAAATGCAAAGTTTGATTCTGAGTGCTTATGGGGGAGGTAAGTCCATTTCTGATGGATCTCTGGAACCTGCTGCTAGCTCAAGTGCTGGTAATAATGATAGTTGCAGTGACTGGTGTAAAATCAATCGGTGGTGCAGCTTCCGATCTGCGCAATCCTTCACATTAACATAAAGTGATAAATAAAACATCTGTGGTTGGTTCCATTAAGGTGGCGGGTGGGGAGGGGGGAGTGATCAAGTCCATGCTCTGGACTTGAATCCTAATAATATTAGGCACCCACCTAATAAGGCCACAGGCCTTTGGTAGGTGAGCTCATATTTTTGGTCCAAAAATGATTTTATTAATTAACAGTTTTTTAGATAGGGCAGCATATTCCGTTGCACTTTACAATAGGAGACAGCGATACAACAAAGGTATGAGGGACCTGCTCACCAGGTTACAATCTATAGGGAAACAGGCATTGATACACAAGGATAGATATTCTTTATTGCATATATCCCACCAGAACGCAAAGGTTCCTGGTGTGCTGTAGGATATAGTTAAACAGCAGTTTGGCTAGGGGTCAGGAGGATGGAAAATGTGAAAAACAAAGAGAGAGGACTTCCGGTTCTGGGTTCATGGAGTGAGGCAGCAGGTGCCTGAGCTCCATTCCTTCCCCCCAGCACAAACCTTCTCTAGGCTGCACGCAGCCTCCCTGTGTCTCCCAGCCGGCACCAATCACCGCCGCGGCCAGAATGGACAGGTTCATGACCGCCCGGCCACCGCTGCCCCAACACTGTGGCAGGAGAAGCGCAGGGCAGATCCCAATATTGCGTGAGATGCTGGGACCTCCGACGCAGCTCCCGTATCCAAAAGGACAGCCGTTGACTCACTAGATGTAGCATATAAAGTACCCCACTCCCCGGACGCCACAGTCAGATATTACCTCTCAGCTGAAGGCATTGACTGTGTACATGTATCACAGGCTGAAAATCGTTGTCTGTACCCCCCCTCTATTTATGACTTACCCTCCCTCTTATCCGCACTTCCATCCTGTCCCCCCCCCCCCCCCCCCCATTGTACTCATTCATCTAATGCTGCTTTACCTTATACCCATAGCTTTCAATGTCTGATTTAAAGATAGGCTCCTGGAACAAGGTCGGCTTCAATTTCCCTGCAAAAAGATGGAAGATTCTCCTGTGTCTGAACAAACATGCAAATATACAATTGGCATGTCTACAGGAAACACAACATATCCCTACAGAGATTCAGAAGCTTAATATGCTTGGTGGGAAAGTAATTGGCTCTAGCCTCTATAACTCCATGGCACGAGGAGTTGTCACCCTAATTAAATCAAATATTCCCAACAAGGTTATGGACACAATTACTGATCCCATAGGGCACTTTCTTGTCCTGTAGATAGCCTCTAAGTCATACATAGTTTTTAATATCTATGCTCCAACAAATACTCTATAGCAGTGGTTCTTAACCTCAGTCCTCAAGGACCCCCAACAGTTCATGTTTTCCAGGTCTCCACACAGAATCACAAGTGAAATAATTAGCTCCACCTGTGATCCACCTGTGCACCTGTTCACCTGCCAGGTGACCTGGAAAACATGCACTGCTGGGGGTCCTTGAGGACTGAGTTTAAGAACCACTGCTCTAAAGCATTTTTTTAAATGAATTGCCCTCTTACTCCCAAAAGCACACACTCCACTACTTATTTGCAGTGACTTTAATTTCCTCTCACATGTTGGATTGCTCCTCACCAAGCACACCTGTGCCTACGCTACCTAAATTAGGTATCCCGACCTTCTCTGAAAGCTTGTAAGGTATTGATGCCTGGAGGGCCCTCAACCCTACAGAAAGGGAGTACACCAGTCTCTCAGCTGCTCACTCTACTCTCCAAAATAGACTACATCCTTATTTCGCACTTTTTATTTTCTTCTGTCAGTGATGTCTGTATTGATCCAATTGCACTGGACCATGCCCTCATCTCCATGACTCTGGCATTTTTACCACCTACCAATAAGATGGGCTTGTGGAAATTCCCATCTTAGCTATATCTATGAAATTTCAACAGAGATTGAGGTTGGCCTGGGACTCTTTCCTAGATAACAATACTGAACACCTGAAATCTGAGCCCACGCTTTTCTGGACGAAGGCCAAAGCCATCATTAGGGGAGACATTCTCTCTTATGTAGCCAGCACTAAAAGAAAATATACAGAAAAATATCTGTCCTTACAATCAGATTTAACCCTTTCTGGCCCACCTCCTACATCAGCACCCCGCATCCCTCCCCCTTACTAGGACTCCCTGCCTTACCCTACATAACTGCGGAACAATCCCAGGCCCTTACGTCTCCTGTCTCTTCTGACAAAGTAGAGAGTGTCATTAAACAAATTCAAAGCAAGAAAGCTCCGAGCCCAGACGGCTCATGCTGGATTGTAGTGGTGAGAGTCTGTAAATTATGAACTGCAATTTCACTCCATGTTACATTGTAGAGCTTATTATAATTGCATAGCGGATTATAATTGGCAATGTTCTTAGTGCTTAGAGTGTGCACCTGTATTTTGCTCTATTTTTTCTGTGTGGCGCTACAATTCTCAGCAGGTAGAACCTCTTATGATGTTTATAGTTAGGATGTGCAGTAAAGCCCCCCCCCCCCCCCCCATATATTCTGCAGTTGCCTGCAATTCCAGCAACTCAGCATGTGACTCAGAATCAGCCCCAATAAGTGCATGAATTAAAGTGCTTACCCTCTCCCTTCTTCACAGCATTCTTCCAGAGTTTAAGAACAGTAGTCTCCAAAACACTGGCTTGCAGCTGAGCTAATGATGGGCGTGTCAGCTAACACATACAAACCAATGACATTGACTCACAATGAAGCAATGATAAAAGCTTTGAACAATTTCAGCTTCAGGGGTAGATTCTCTAAACTAAAAATGCGGTAAAAACCCGTTATCGGGTATTTTGCCTCATTTTGGGATGCTCTACCGTGACGGGGGGGGGGGAATCGCCAGAAATATCTAGCGATGCCCCATAGAAGCCTATGGGCTTCTACCGGGACCCCCCTCCGCCACGCACCGACCCCCCCATCACCCGTGTTTGGGCAGCACAGAGCTGTGCTGCCTGGACCTGTGACCTCCTCAGGAGAGCCCAGCGCAACAGCAGCAGCGCCGGGCAAGGGAGGGGGAGCCGCCGGGTCCCGATGGGACCTGGGACCTGGCGAAAGGTGGCGAAAGGGGGTGGAGCTGGGCTGCGGATGTTAGAACATCCCGCCCTCAGGCAGTAAAATGATCTCACAAACACTGCACATCTCTTGTCCTTATTACTATTATTGCTGGCAAAGCTTACAATGAGTGCAGCCAGTGTTTTAATAAGATTGTACAGAAAATTGATGCAATGTTATAAAATAAATACTATAAAAAATGAACTTAGAACATAATTGCTTACTTTTTAAATGGTTCTCCTAGGAAAACCCGGAAGGTGACTTCAAAATGGAAGATACGTAGGTGGTGTGGCCCATGAAGGCCTCCTCAGGGTCCTGCCCACATAAATCACCCTACTGCACTGGATCTTGTATAAGGGAGAGCTCCCTGAATTCACAAGTCCCCTAAATGCACCGGGATGGTATGCAAATATGGCTTATAATTAAATTACAACAAACTGCACACGTTATAAATGAAGCTGAACAGCGTTTCTCCTATATATATATATATATATAAATACTTTCTTATAATAATTTAAAACAGCGTTAGGCATAATTATTTTGATGAGAGCAGCGCTAGTAACATTTTAAGAAAATAATGTTACACTTACTACATTCAGTGGACCCTACCTGAGGACCTACCCTCTCCTCTAGTGATCAGATTTCAGACTGTGCACCAGAATTATACAATATTCATATGCAGGGACATAATGGGGCTCTAAAACAGCCTTGAGTTACAGTGTGCATGTAAGCGGGACAAGTGGGCTTGTTTGCTTCTCATGGATCGGTCATGACCTTGCGGAATCCCTGTCTTTGTTTTGTATGCCAGGAGGCTGAGCAGATAGCCAGAAGTTGGAGCTGCTCGGCCAGTCCCTGCTTATTTCAATGTATTTAAATTTTGTAAGTTTGATGTATGGATTTACCTAATTTTACAGATGAAAAGGATGAGCAAATTTTTTGTTAGTTCACAGGGGTGTGAGGATCTAGCAATACAATTCTTGAGTTTACATTTCCATATAATGCCCTCCCACACTACAGTATATACATTATGCATTTCTTAGAATTCATAGCCTGGAAATAAAGTTGGGGACATGAGGCGGGATGTATTAATATACATCGCCGCCCTTTGCCTGACAGCTGCCGCGATGCTGCCGCATATGTACTAACATATGCGGCTCGCATCGGGTTGCGGTGACGGAGACCCCCGCGATACCTGTAATGTGGTCATATCCCGGCGGCTGCCAGTGTCCCCCCGCGTCTCCTCCTCCCCCCTGCAGCCGGATGTCCTCCCGGCTGTGACACCTGCTGGGGGAGGAGGAGACAATGGAGGACGGGAGGGGGGCGCGCGGACGGCGGGCGGCGATAGAAGCCCATAGGCTTCTATAGGGTATCGCCACCCAGAGTGGAGATACCCTGCCCAGTGGAGATGGGGCGGACGGGTAATGGTACATAGGAAAATGCAGTAAAACCCCTGTTTTACCGCATTTTCCCTTTAGTACATCCCGCCCATGGTGTGAATTATTTCTGCTCTCTGGTGTGGTTGTAAAAGGATTCCACTCAGGAAAGCTCAGCTGGAGAAACATGAAATGAGGCAATATATTTAATGAACACTTTTGACAACTTCGATCATCTATGTTTGCACTACACTCTCCCACTAGCCGGAAGTTATACATGATACACAAATAAAGACAAGAACAGAATGACCTTGCCATGAAATATAGCATCCTTCCTTTCTATAACAAATGTTCATGTCAACCATACAATCCCAACTCAAATTGTAAAACATTTCATTAGGAAAGCAATACTTTCTTTTGAGACCAGTGTCACATTGGCTTTTCGCTGATATTGTGTGTCATGCATAGAACACACAGCATTCTAATCATAAATGTCATTTTGTGTAGCCAATTCCAGAATCCTAATAGTAGTTTATTGCTGTGACCTATTGTGATATTTCATTTTCTGTACTGTACCAATTTCAGTTTGCATTGTATATTTTTATTAGCAATT